>NW_024721643.1:592500-835000 GCF_018991925.1 Homarus americanus | reverse complement strand
TAATCAATTTCCTCACTTTTGCTGCCAGTTTTTTCAAGGAACACAGATAAGAAACTATATGCTGTGGTCATGGCAGTTTCATAACGAGTACAAACTAACACATCTCTGTCCATGTTTAAATCTTTCTTTTCCTCCACAACTTTGGCGTCTTTAGAATCTTTGGAATTTTGACTATCACCTTCACTAGCACTTTTACAACCAGCAACCTGTGCCAGCTGCTCCGGAAGTTCAACAACACACTGTATTAACTGTAACACTAAGGCGGTTAACATTTGAATATTTTCATCAGAGTTTAATCTGTAAGTTCTCAAACTCCTCTTACTATTAGGTAAACGAGCTATTGAGGCCAGAATATCGTCCAGTAATAATCTACGGTGTTTGTTGTACTTGGAGAACACCTGAAATTAAATTTACCAAAAAATTTAATTAGTACAAAAAATACTAATACCCTCATATCACACTTTACAGTCCTTTAAGTTAAATTTATTACCAACCAATCAAATACAAATGGGGGCAGTGCTATAAATTGAATGCTTTTATTATATATGATGTGTAACTGATCTCGACAATTGACACACAACTGAAAGGCTGAAAATAAGTGATTAAATTTGTGTAAAAATAAGCTACTGTTATACTACTGTAGGTGAAAGCAATGATTCACAGTTAACTAGTAAAACAAGATACATCACATCTTTAGTGAATAAATCAAACCAGTTCAAGGAGATTGTGATGGTTTAGTAGGAAGTGATTGTTATACACCTCTACCCTATCACTAATGTTGGTCATCATTGTTAAATATTTTTCCCTGTTCCAGAATTAAAATTTCTAAATCTTGTAATTACCTACAATGAATATTGTACTCTTCTTATTATACAACAAGACTTGATACAGAATCTTCATCAATACACCATCAACAAGGATAGAGATCCCTCTCTAGAAAACCTTTCACGATTTTATTCAACAACAAAAACTCACTGTCAATGATGAATAGCAATAAGTGGCTCATAACTATAGCTAAAACTGGCACAAATGTGTCTGATACTTCTTTTTCAATACCTAAATACACCTAATGAAGTACTGTACACTCAGTTTATGACTTGACAAACAGATTATACATACCTTAGTAACCAGCCTGAGGGCAGAGAGCTGCAATTCAGACACATTCTCAACAAAGAACGGTCCAACACCAAGGGTGGACAGTTGCAATACTGTGGTGTCCGTGAGGGTTTGTATACTAAGAAGGTCAGCCAGTAAGCCCACAACCTCATGAAGTTTGTTGTAAAGGCCTAGAATACTACGATTCCGGACATCTTTACATTGGGCACGTTTTCTTTTCATGTTTCCAACATATCCATCTGGTGGGAAAACAAACAAACCAAAAAAAAAACAAATATATAGGTATACATATTACATATATGTACATGCGTGTCGTAGGAAATGAATAAGGTGAAAACCGGAAGTGAAAAAACTGGAAGAGTGCATAATGCAGGGAAGGATGGTATGAAGGCCTCTCATGTCAAGTCATCTTACCTGTTGATTCACACAACTCAACATCAACTATCTAGCACACATTCATCATAAAAACCACGGAACACCCAAGTTCTTCAGTCTTTCAAGCACGTCATCCCAGCCTTCAAACTTCTATCTGGCCTTTATCTTGCCCTGGTTCCATCCACTTCTGAATTATACACTCTTTACTTACCTTTCATTATCTTAATATAACTACAGAGCAAAGCCTGATCAGCTCTCTGTCTGTTGTCACTTCTTGCACTTCTATAACCTCCACTTCTGTAGTCTCTTCTTATATATGCAGTAGTTATTCACCCAACATAATGCTCCCAACCATGTTATAATTACCATGTCTAATCTGACCCTTCCTCTTCCATCCAGAGGCCATAATCCACCCCTAAATAATGATTATCAGCTCAACAGTTCCCACGTGAATCCCCCCTTTGCTTTCTCTGATAAATTTCACTCTCCATACATTTCACATTGTAGTTATTGCTTTCATTCCATTTACTTTTCAAATGCTAAAGTCACAATTCACTAATCCACTCCCAAATACCTGAAGCACCTCACTTCCTCCATTCCATCTCCATTCAAATTAACATTCATTTCTCTGCCTCGTTTCTCTACTTTCACCAATTTATTAATTTTCTTTGTAGGCACCTTTAACTTTCTCCAATGACTCACTTTTCCATACTCATTTACAACTTCTTTTTCTGAATGGTATATAAGTGCAGTACCATCTGTAAGCAGTACGGTAGTTAACTTACCTCGAGTTTGCATTCCATATCATCATTTACCAAACTTACACCCCTTTCCATCACTCTTGGTTTTACCTCTCTTTCTACTCTAACCATGAAAATACTTGGCTATTATGGTGATTAGCTTCCCAGGAAACTAGTTTTCTTCTTCCAAAAATCAACTATCAAAACACACTTCATTCCCAAAGTAAAACCCAGCACACCGTTACAAAATTTCCAACTCGCCCCCACGCATTTTCAATTCTTTCCACGTCAACTTTCTAACTACCTGTACTGCTCTTTCCAAATCCATATACAGTATGTCCAACAAATCATTTCAATATCATAACCATTATTACATTATTACCAAGGGCCTTTCATCCCAGTGACAGCATAACACAATAATAATGGTAATAAATTTTGCTCGCATCTGAAATGCTTTAACATTTTCCTTCACATTTCCTACTGACCATTATATAAATTATCCCATTTTACTGTTTTGTTTCCTGGGTATAATTATCAACTAAAATTGTACAATAATGTGATCCTGGAAATTAATAAGTACTGTATTATAATAAGTTACTCGCTTCAAAAAGCTCACCCACATTATTACTTTGCAGCCTTACATTATGACTGGCAAAAATATCTCCTCTTACATACAAATAATGCTTTTGTTCTTAATGGTAGGCAAGGATTTAAACTTTATTTACACTCTTCAAAACATACTCATCAAAAAACTAACCTTTCTTATTGTCCACCCTGTAGACAGGATCAAAAGATGGATATATAGTATTGGAAAGCTGAAATTTGGTAAACTGTACACATCTTTCAATGACATCTTCGAGGTAGACTCTCTTGCTCATGTTTTGAGCAGTCATGATGTACATGGCTGTGAGGGAAGCATCCATCGCTCGCAAGATACGTTCCATCACTAACTCCAGCCACAATTTATCGTCATCATCATCATCCTGATTGGAAATAGAAAGTATAATCTGAGGTTAAAATATATGCAAAGCTTTTCTCTCTTTTTTTTTTCCAGCTTCACGACGGGAATTCAAAATTATCACTTTTTCTTTTATAGTACCTTTCCAGCTTAAAGCAGCAAGGCCTGGTAGCAGGTGCTGGGCTCCAGGCCTTGTGCCAATGATCAATTAAGAGAATTATTAAACTTGAAGTCTCTTCACCAAATAAGTATAGCTTGAATAGACAGTAATAATTGCTGCTAAATATGAACACTACTGAATGACATGCCTCTGACATACACTCACCTTAACTTCCACTACATCAGTTACTATATACATACACACTTTTTAGTCACTCTCACCCAATGTCCACAACCTTTCTATCATACACTACCATTACAAAATTAAGTAAATGGCCTTAGTAATGGATTAAATTCAAAGTGAAGGATTACTCTTCTCTTCAGTGCCTTAACGTACAAACAATGAGAAATAAGAAAACTAAGACAAAGAAAAAATCCTTACACAATTTAATTTTAGCCTCATGTGGAAAAGGGACCAGTAACAAGTTTTATAAATATCTTTTAAATTTTGCCACTAGTCTAAATAAAGGACTCAGCCAATACTGACCACAACTTTGAAGATATGCAGCAACAAGTCTACAACCTAGGTGAGTACCAATAGCTAAATGCCTCAGTGTTACCAGTATCTTCAACCCAACCTAGATGAGTACCAATAGCTAGATGCCTCAGTGTTACCAGTATCTTAAACCTGAGTCTTTTAGTTACCTTCCATACTGTTACATACTTTACTGTTGAAATTTGAATATGAACAGATGAAAATGTCATTATCAAGGCTGTTTAAAAATTGAGAAGAAACAATGTTATTAATAAGCATCTTTACCTCATCTACAACGGGAGTAACTTTAGCTCCATCACGAATATTTTTCTCAAGGATGTTAAGGAGCCTGACAAGTCGCTCTGGGGGAACGATGGCCATGGCGCCTAAACTCTTTAGCTTTGCCGATTCTGAACACAGGTCCGTTAGCTCATACTTAGGAATCAGGTACTCCTGTGGAACATCACCATCTTCCTCTGGGGGTGAAAAGATTATGTTAATTTCTAATTCTTTTACCTTACACTAACTATCACATTTCTTTACTTTAGAACTCTTCTGTTGTATTATTCATTTGTCAAAATCTATTTGACCTCTACATACAATACATCATGGTACACCTGGACATTCCCTACACAGGTACTGTACTGTAATTACAAACACAAACCAGAAATGTAAAAATGTGTTACATGACTTTTGTCATTTCAGCTCACTTTGTGACATGCCTTTTTTTTTATTGTCACTTTTACCAATGAATATGTTAAAATAGACAGAGAACCTCTAAGAGTGGAGGACAGTGGTCGCCTGCCCTCAGATATGTGGACAGTACTACGATTGATTGATTGATGGCAAAAGTAATGATATTGGATGAAGGATGCACTGCTGAAGGTGATCCATACTTATGATAAGTGGCAGGGAGTTCCATGATAGAACACTATCTTTTACAGCAATAAGATTGAAGGAGTAATAATGAATGATGAGCAAAAAAAAAAGAGATTGCTTTTATTTTCAGTCACCCAACACTGAGTAGGAAAAGACTTCAGAAGAAAATAATACAAATACAGTACCAGAAAAATGTTCATGTGCCTAAAAAAAAAAAAAAAAAAAATACACTTACCAATTTCAGCATTGAGGTCCAGATCTTCAGTATTATCAAATATTTTCTCTACAGCTCTATTAAATCTTTGATACACCCCAGTTTCCATTAATTCCTCAGCAGTCAGCTTCTCTGTTTGGGCCACTAACTTCCTTTCTATCCTCTTGTTGGTGTATGACTTCCTGGGGAGTGCTGGTGCTGGTGCCGACCTCTTGTTGCCCTGCCGTGAGAACAAAACAAAATAATTAACTTTTTCTTTTTAATTATCTAATGGCACCAAACACTGGATTTATTTTAAAAAAGTTTCAGTGTTCTTGCAGTGACAGAATTAACTCTTAGCCAAATTTTATCTATTAAAATTGCACATCTTTTCCTTGACTAAGGAAAAAATTTTCAGATAAAAATACCTTTGCATTTTCTCCAGCACTAGGAAAGCTATTTTTTCCACAATGCTTGGGGAAACTCTGTTAGGGTCTCAAGATTAGCAAGGGAAAAGAAAAAGAAAGTTGTTGCCATATTAGGGAAAAAGATTGATCAGTAGGTCAATCAGGAACACTGTGCAATACTGACTAGTGCTGCAAAAACACTGGTTGTCTACAGCAGAATCTCAAAATATTTGTCACAACAAACCAATACAGAACACACTTATATCAACATTTCCTTTACAAAAATACACTTTCAATCTAGCTATTGGCCTAACTGAGGCACCACTCAGTACCACAAAGTTATTATCAACAAATACCTTCTAATACAACTCCTACATTATCAGTGTTAACCATTTTCTCTCACATTATATTAACCCTTCTCGTAGTCTTTTGACGTAGATTACATCTCTTAACGCCCACTTGTTGGCACAACGCCTCCTACTTAGCCCCTATCTCACAATGAGTGCACCCTCCTGTAAACAGAAATACAAAAACAGTGGTAAGGCCCTATGAACTATCAAAATTCCTCCCACTAGCCTCGTGGGCTGGCAGATGCATCTCTAAGAGTGCAATTTGGGTCTGGATCACTCTACCCAATGTTTACTAAAATGTGAAAACCAT
The DNA here is from genome assembly GCF_018991925.1 of Homarus americanus. Classification (NCBI taxonomy): domain Eukaryota; kingdom Metazoa; phylum Arthropoda; class Malacostraca; order Decapoda; family Nephropidae; genus Homarus; species Homarus americanus. The sequence goes on along the minus strand of NW_024721643.1, from coordinate 829,038 downwards.
TCCCAGTACCGACACAACCTGCGTCGAAAGACTGCGAGGGGATGAGACCTCTAACCATGGCCAAGAATACCAGAGCTAATACTGTACCAACCTTCTTGATTTTCTTGATCCCCTTAATCCTACAGTTGCCATCCTAATGTCTTTTTCACTTTTCAAAAATATTATCATTGGTTTCCTGACAACTGTGCACCTATAAATACATCTTGCAGCTTGCATGACATCATCTCTTCCCATAAAACAGAAACTTAAAATTCTAGTTTCTCCCTTAAGAACTTCTTGGGTTAAACTAAATGCCACTTTTCGATTACAATAAATATACAGTACAGTATCTATAATACAGTAATATAGACGAATATACCTGCAAACTGTCCCCTTTGGTCACTCACTCACTCACCCTAAACTATCTTCCACACAGCACAGGTTGGCTGGAATCAAGAGCAACATACTCTCCCTCAGTCACTGTCATGTGTTACTAGATGTGCTCTGCTTTGGTGCAACTCCCCCATAACAAGGTCCTAAGGTATCCATCTGATTTACTCGTACACAACTCCAACGTTACATAGCTGCAACTACACATCGCACGACACAAAGCTGATTAATACACAAGTGAACTTACCCGTCCTGACCCTTCACAGTCAGAATCTTCATCCCGCTCATCCTCTTCATCATCCTGATATCCTCCTTTTCTTCTTCGCTTTGTTTCCTGCTCAGGGTCATAATCATCCTCATCAGACTGTATTCTATTTCTCTTTCGGTCAGCTTTGTCTGTAAAAACAAATTAATTAGCCAGTCGGTTGAAACTGAGGAAGCTATGAGAGAAGTTAAATATAGAAAAGATATGTAATATGGGCAACTGCACTACTGCCATGAAGGTACAGTAGAGTAAAATAATCAGAAAAGGTTAACAACATTTCTCAAAAAGAAACTGCCACTTACCTTTCTTCTTTTTCTCTTCTCGTTCCTTTTCACGATTCTTAAAATATTTATTAGGCTTTTTCTTGTCCTCATCTTCTGATTCAGAATCCGAGCTGACCTCTTTGTACTTGCTTGCTTCCCGTGCTCCCCTAGACCTTCTTGAGCTGCCACTGAAACATATAGGGTATATATTATTATTGATCAAATAGTACTTACAAATATCAAAAAGATAACTTGTGTAATCTTAGAAGCTTCTACAGCCTTACAGACAAAACACTTATCCTTTCTATAAAGCTTATTTTAGATTGCTTGCACAATTTTCACACAAATATCAACTGTTCCCCTCCTACTCTTTAAAACACTTACAGTTGGTGCTACAATGCAGTGACCAGAATTAAGAGCATATACAGACTCTCCATTAACGCTTATTACTGTAAATAAATATGTTTCACTGTGGTGTTCCCTTCCCACAACAACACACCATGATACTCTACCTAGTTAACACTTAATAATTTCCAAAATCTATCATCTACCATCAGCAGCACCTCACCCACATAAAAAAAAGGGACAAGGCTGCACTTTATTATCTTTCCTTTACATCTAAACACTAAACTTTGATACTAGACCACACATTAAAGTAACAGTGGTGATTTATAAGACAGGTATTGTGTCATGATGAAAAATGTGTAGGCAGGAGATGATGTCATGGATCTAAATACAGAAAATAAATGTTTGCCTGAAAACCTAAATTTAATAATTTTCTGTGATAACAAATTTATATTTACATTCAGCATTTATATTATTTTCTCACAAAAAATTTACATGCACAGTAATGTATAAACAAGTACACCTCACAGCAGCACAACCTAACATTCATATGGGAAAAAAATGGTTAATCTTCTCTTAACACAAAATAAATCCACAATTATATCAAGGTTGTCTACCATACAGAAACACTACAGGAAGGCTAAACTATATCAAGATCCTTTACTCACCTGTTTTTGGAGGGTATATCAGCATTTTTCTCTGTTTTAGCATTACTTCCAACTCCTGAAAGCTTGGGGATACGGGCCATAGATTTAAGCTCCTGGAAAAAAATATAGTATTATGGTACATCTATGACACTCCTGGTTAAAAATGCAGAAAATATAAATAAAATCTAAAGAATAATTAGAAAATTTAATTTGATTCTGGATAACTCTGTCAACTTCACTCTACGGTTCTGTGCTGCAGTTGTAGGTCACATGGGCCCCAGTCCTAATAGGCCTCTGGGATTTTCAGGCATGAACCAAGAACTTTATTTACTAGAAGAAATTATTCTGTCCTTAGGTTTTTTTAAATAATTCCTTCACCAACATTCAAACCTAAACGTGGCACTAACCATCTTCATGGCAACATATATTTCTAAGTAATGATCCAAAACTAAAAATTCTATATCAGTACATGTCACACACACACACTAAATAAAATGACTGACTTTTCTACTCATTGCGTCATATGTCAACCCCTTACCCTCAGCATGTACTTTATAATACAAACACATACTGTAGTACAATATAACTCCCTATTGTTAACACTGTGCTCAGTCTCTCCACTCCATGATTAATATGAAACTACTGATACCAATAAGCTGTTAAATAGAAGAACAGCTGTACATAAAACTGACCTCCGAGGAGAGCTTATTGAGGACCACCACTGGCTCTTTCATAGTTTTGGACACTGCGTTGACATTGTCCTTGGACTCTGCAAATAAAAATATATCCATCAATATTTATAGAAACAAAAGACTTAAACCCTTATCTTCCTCTTCGATCTGGCTAGAGGATGTTGCTAAGCTGTTATGTAAGTATTTATGGATGGTTGTGTTTGAAGAGGTTGGTGGGATATTGTTGGGTGAGGTGAAGTAATTTTGTGCTGTAATGCATTTAATGATTCAACATGATATCGCAACAATGAGCGAGATGTTGTGCCGCCGGTGTCAAGGTGGTTTTGCATGAAGAAAACTGTGGTTGCATCTTTTTTTTTGTAATGAATGCTTTATTTTGGATCTTTTTTTAGTTCTGTTGTTTGTGGTGTTTTTGTCCAAAATTAGTATTTGGGTGTTCTGAGTATGCCAAGTATAACATGCCTTAACTACCTATAAAATACACGTTCCCCCTTTAAGACACAGAGGTTTGATCTTGGTTTTAAAATTCCTGTCAAACATAATTGTTCCACAACTAGTCAGGCCAATGGCCTGTAAAACATTACACTGTGCCTAGTGTCATTGGCTCTGACTCTGCCTACAATATTATATGACCATTCACAATGCAGAAATGAGACCTATTAGACTTGGAAAAGCCATAGTGATTGGATAGTAATAAATGTGAATTACGGGTGAGCTTTCTCTGAAAAATTTAGTCAGCTGAAGAAGGTTTTTGTATAGGCCAAGGACAAAATCTTTAGCTGTGAGTACCGTGAGGGGGCAATGATGTAAGTCGATAAGGACAATCATTTCATAAGTACTGTACTGTAGGCATTAACCCTGGTAATCATTAGAGTGTAAGAGTGAGGATAACAGAATAACATATACGTACTGCAATCATATTTTGTGTATTGAGTCTTAATAAAATAGGAATAAGTTAATTTGTCCTTTTTAACTTCCTTTACCCTATATATAATGCAGCACTAACTAACAGGAGTTCCTCATAACTGATACAGGTGATGATAGAATTAAGTTAAGCAGGTAATAATTAATCATACAACACATATACTCTTGTAAAAAAAATTAAACATAAAACATAAAATTATTCTTGTTGCATGTTATTTTGGTGTTGAGGAAATTTGTGTGTTGTGAAAGGGCAATGTGTGTAAAGTGGGATGGCAAGGAATTGCTTTAAATGTATTGTAACAATATGTGTGGGTGAACCTAAGATTCAACTCAACCTGAATTAATGAGTGTCGGTAAATTTTAAGTTCTTTTTCTCGTATTATTGAAGTGTTCACAATGGATGCTCACTATGTGGAGGCACCAATACCTTATGTGAGAAGAAGTGAACAGAAATGTGCTACATTAACACCTGTGTACTCCAGGCACAAGTGCAAATACTCCTTATCTCTCTCCCCAACCTCGCTCCAAGAGGAGTGTTGGGCCCTGGTATCAGCATAGTTACCTCACTCCCAAAGAAAGTTCAGGTTGTACGGGGATAAGGAAGGAAAGGATGAACATGGGATTACAGAGATGAACAGAAGGCAAGAAAAAAGACAGAACATGATGAGAGAGCAGACTCAGGGGCTATGGGACAAAGGGATGTTAATATACCAAAGACGTATACAAGAATTTGTAACAAGAAAGGATAACCTGATGGAAAGACTGTACTGCCCCAAACTGTGCAATTGCTATATTGTACAGTATTAATATACACTGTAGACTCACAGATTAAGAATGCTATATAATTCTTTTTTTTTTTACCAAAAAACCCAACCTGATTACAACAAACCATACTTAAAAGACCAAGATTCCCAGCTTCCCAACTTTGTTAGTTTCTGCTAAAAGGTTTGGTTACTTAATCTTAAAATACTTCCGTATAAAGTTTTTAACATTTAACAATCCCATTAAAAAACTAAAGGTCCAGATTATCTTTAGTAATACAAACACAAAGTGACATTCCTACCTTTCGTTTTGGTGTCTGGGATGTGGTTTTGAGAAACCTTTTCTTTTTCTTTCTCAGAGGCAACATGGGCTAGTTGGCTATCAAATTTGTCCACTGGTTTTCTTGGGGACTTGTCACTCTGCTGCTTCTGTTTATTACCAGACAGGTCTTCCTGCTGCTTCTGTTTATTACCAGACAGGTCTTCCTGCTGCTTCTGTTTATCACCAGACAGGTCTTCCTGCTGCTTCTGTTTATCACCAGACAGGTCTTCCTGCTGCTTCTGTTTATCACCAGACAGGTCTTCCTGATGCTTCTGTTTATCACCAGACAGAACTTCCTGATGCTTCTGTTTATCACCAGACAGGTCTTCCTGATGCTTCTGTTTATCACCAGACAGGTCTTCCTGATGCTTCTGTTTGTCACCAGACAGGTCTTCCTGATGCTTCTGTTTGTCACCAGACAAGTCTTCCTGATGCTTCTGTTTGTCACCAGACAAGTCTTCCTGATGCTTCTGTTTATCACCAGACAGGTCTTCCTGATGCTTCAGACTATCTCCTTGATGTTTTTGATTAACAGAATGGTCTCCCTGTTGTTTATGTTTGCTTAAAGCCTTCTCTATCTGGTGACCTGGCTTGTTCAAAGATTTGTCTTCCTGTTGACTCTCAAGCTGACCACCAGGGACGCTGATGGGTAGAGATTCTGTCAAAGACAGAGCTCCTCCAGGTTCCGACTTGACCTTAACTTGAGTCGCGTTGACAAGAGCAGGACCACATTGAATCACAGACACATTATTTATATGCTTGGGTTTCAGAGGTGAACTAGTATGGTTGAGAGGGCTACCAAGTTTTCCACCTTCTGCTTTTATACTTGCTCCACCCTCACTACCACCTAAAAAGAGAAAAATGGTACATTAGAATTATGAAATGCACATATACTTTTTTTATATCGAAGAACCCCCACCCCCCACACACTCATGTATGTACATACAGTATGCATATCTACTCCTTGCAATGAGTCAAGTCAAACACATCAACAAATGGGAATAACCTAGGGCACTCAATCTACAGTATACTTTATGATGTACAAACACAAAGTACATGTACAATACAGTACTGTACATTATAATATAATCTACAGAGAAAATATTCCAAGGTCTGGTCCTTAACCTGAACATAATAATCTGACTTACTGGAGTTAAGAGACAGAGGAACAGACAAGAGAATCCCATGAGAAGTACAACTACCTTAAGTACAATCAGAGGACAGAGTTACCATCTGAGGTCTTGGGCTTTCAACTTGTAACCAGCAAAAACAAAACAAAAAAACAAAAAAATGATGAAAGAACCCCAACAGGTTTCCTTACAGGATTCCTAAACAAGCAGGTTGTTGTCATGCAGGCTTGTGAGCTACAAGTAGCAACAGCCCAGTTAACTAGGTTTTAGCCCAGGAATCTTGGTTGCAGAACAAGTATCAGGTGTACAAGGAACCCCAACAATGATGCCAGATAATCACCAGGTAAACTTCTATACAGAATTCAAATTTACAAATCTTCCCATCTCCAACACTGACCTTCTCTCTCCCTCCTGTCATCTACCTCTAAACTGTATAGCTACTCTTTTCACCTAACTCCCATTTGGAATTTACTTAATAACTATACCAGCACATCTCCCAAAACCCTGACGCACTCTGACCAACACTTCTTTCACTTTAGCCATACCTCCATACCTCTGTACAGTAATTTATATTCTCTGCATACTGTACTTTGAACCCCACATACTGCTTAAATCATGTTATTCTTGTTACAATATGATTCTTCATCAGTCCACAGTTCAAGCCTACAGTCTAATGCTGGCTAACTTAACCATTGAAACCCACTGTTGCATCTCTTTGATGTGTTTTCTCTCAATGTAGTGTTGAGTCTTCCCCTCCACTATAGTACACAGTCTTTCAATTCGCCAATCATTGTTCCACCACCCCCTTCTGAACATTTCACTTTCTCTATTCTATTCATTATACTTCCATTCAAACTAATAATCATTTCTCCATACCCCTTCTCTGCTTATTTCACTTTTTAGTTCAAATTTGACATTAATTTTCCCCAAGAATACACACTATCAAACTCATCGACCAAATTTGTATCTTTTTTTTTATCACCCGCTGTAGCCTTGTCATTTGCAAACTGGAATTAATCACATCTCTTATCATTATTCACAACAATTACACCCTTCTCCATTATTCTTGTTTTCATCTTTCTTTTTGCTCCCTCTCTGACAGTACTGAGACACTATAACAACTGAGCACATAATTTATAATATGTGTAGTCTTTTATTCACTATGAACCATTTTCTCCTTTTCCAACAAAGACTAACATGTGCTTCCTCATTTCAGTAATTTTCTACCTATAACATTATGTTCTTACACTATTTTTCTACTTACTCCATCACATTTTCTTTTAATCCATAAACTCCATAAAAAGAAGTTCTTACCTTTGTCTAGACACTTTCACTCATGCTCTTCAACACAACACTTGACCCACCCATTCTCTTCCTTTGAGGCCATACTGACATACTCTTATAGAAGTTTTTTTTTCCTACAACTCCCCCAAACACTTTCCTAGGTATACTCAACAGACTTATCCATATTTTCATTTTTTATTAATTCTTATCACCTTTCTCTTTCTATGGGGGAATTCTATACTCATACTCTGCCATTCCTTTATGCAGTACAGTTATTACAGCATTCTTCCCTGCCATGCCATATACTTTTCCATTTCCCATTCTTAACACTATAACAGTTCTTCCGTCCACTCCTGGTGCCTTACCAGTCTTTAGCTACTTACAGCCTGTTTAAAACTCTTCTTAATCATCCTTTTCCCCTTTTCACTCTGACACTCTTAATTCCATTATGTCCCACACAGGATAACTCCATACAGTATTTCTCATATTTTATATTCACCAGTTTATCCTTTTCTCCCTTTTATTTCCTCTATAGAAACTCTCTTTCATTTTAACTATACAGTATTTTATATTGGTTCTCTTCCTTCTTTCACCTTACAGTATTTAGTACCATCTGTAAAAGCTTCTTGTTCCTTCTGTAACTACTGTACCTTTCTCCCCATTTTTAACCTGCTCTTAACCTATTAAAACAGACAACCCTGGAGGAAAGTGAGAAAATTTTCCAAAGCACACTACCTGGCCTGCCAGTAAATACAGCTGGGTTACAGCGCAGTATTCCTTCCAGCAGTGGCGGTGCTGTCTTCACCTCTACACTCAGCTCTGTCCCAGCATACTGCTCTTTCAGTTCTCTGTAAATGTAAATTCTGATAGTTAATTTTAACTCCAGTAATCAATTACAACAAGGTGGTTGTTGACAGGCAACTGTCACTGTCACCTGTGATAATTTTTGTCTTTAAAAGGGTGAAACTGGAAGATACAGTACCATACTCTTACAATATATTAAAAGGGACATACCTTCAAACCCTGGCAAACCACTACCATCAGCAGAATCTGAGAGTTTTGTGCCACATGACCATACCTACCCATTTACTGCCTTCTACATACAGTCACTAAACTTGTACAGTTCTTGCTTAGTGCCTGTGCCTGCCTTTCATTAACAAGCAGAGGAGCAAATACAAATACATATCCTCTTCAAACTACCAAGTGAAAACCAAGAACTTAACTGGACAATAACACTGACAACAAAACTAAAACCAAGAAGATGAGAACAGTTCTCTATTTGAAAATGGACAAGTTAATAAAAAGTTACATTTAAATTAGTGACCCAAAACATACCAGTGTGTTCAAGCTCTTTTGAGAATTATAACACATCAACTTATTAAATCAACAAATGAACCGCTAGGTAGCTACAGGGAAACATCAAGATACTCCTGGATTAAGTCTACATTGATGGTGTTCTTCATCAATTTCTCCTAAATTTGTTTTAGATGAAATCATGCCATGTAGGACTGTATTTGAACACAACTAATCAAAAACTATTGTCAACCAACCCTCTATATCAGCAAGTGATCAAACTTTACTGATGACACTTAATACGTAAACCCTGAATACAGTACCTAAGACAACCTCACTGACTATAATTACCTAACCAAATGTCCAACACAACCCAGAGAAAGGTGGGTCTTCAGCAAGATAAATCTTTCCTGGTGTATCTACTTCCTCACTGTGATAAGGGCAAGTAGAATGTATTGTTTGTTTTTGGTTACAGTATTTGACCAACCCTGGTATTCCTTCTTCCAGCTCTATTTTTTTCTGATAAAACGTGAAACTACAGGACAATGAAATTACAAATGTTCTAATACCTGTACTAAAAAAAATCTCAAGACAACATTTAGATACGTGTACTACAGTGTAAACATTCTGATGTAAAATTTTCATATATGCACTAAAACAACAAAGCTCTGAAGGTTACAATACCTTTATCTACCTACCCATGATTTAACCATGAAACTGGATATGAACAATTTACAGAGAATTCTCCCTTAACCAGACTTTTCATAATTGAAAATCTCCGGTAACCCTGGATTTGAGGGTCATCCAGTGTTTTTTCACAAGTTCCCTTATTTCCAGATACAATATGTACAATACAGTACTCTAAAAAAATCTGGTCCATCAAACAGATAACATAGATTTCCTTGTGTTATGGTCACCCATGGCCCAGGAGTACATGGTCCAACAGTATTTGGCCAGTCTGAGACCCCAAGACATTTTGTGATGAGGCTACTTTCCTCCTCTGCTGTTTCCTAACAGTCTCTCTCCTACTTATAATTATCTAATACTGTACACAGATGCTTCGAATTTTACCCTCTTTTTTTTTTACGTTTCTGTTAGTAATGTAATCACTGAACCCAGCTTAAAAGTGCCAGCTAAGCCTTCAAGGAGAAAAAATGAGAAGTAAAGTACTTGAGGTTAAAATACAAACTAGATATACATTATTGCATTAACTGGTGGTCTAGGAGTGGGTGATACATACTGACAATCTGGCATACATGAAGCTAAACAAAGACCTGTGTGTTTTGGATCACTACAGCCTCTAGTGGTCCTTACAACCTTTTACTTTACTGTACACCCCTTTATCTTCCATTCAACTTTCACTGCATAAGAATATATACTGTACACCAAAGTAGAGTACAGTACAAGGGATTCATCACACTTTGTTCATTTTCTCCTTCATTCACCCTTCAACAATCTTTTTTTTTCCTTCATCATCTTATGTTCTGGTTTATTTCTTACGGAGGAGTAATTACTATCAGGAAAATAGCATCAGTAGCTACAAAATATCCCCAGTCAAGGAAGGTGTTCATCTGGTTAAAATATTGTTCACAAGGAACTGGAATTCACCTATAACCAGACTGGCTACTCACCAAATAATTCAGTATATTTAGCTTGACCAATGAGGCATTTGAATTACATGTATAGCAGAATTCTTATGTATTACACTTCCCTGAAGCTTTAAACAAATGTGGACAAAAATTCCCATCCACAAAACTGAGACAGACAGACAGATAATAAAGTAATAGTCTCATTCCCTTGTATCATATGGAGGGAATTAAAAAAAAAGTGAACACAATAGGAGAGGGTTTCTTTTCCATCCTCACATAGAGACTGATTAAACACTCCTGTGATTTTTACATAAAAGTATTACATATAAAAGTATTTACCTCATGTTTAACTGGCATTTGCTTCAGAGGGCTAATCTCTACCCCTTTTGTTGATATTTGAGGGAATTAACACAGCTGAAAGTGTCAGTATGGTTAGGATTTATGCTGGGTAGTCAGGAGTCAGGTCAGTGCCATTCTCCTGATTCCTAACAATTAGATAGATCCAAGTTCACCAAAAGTTTGCTCCACCTTTGGCAAATACACCAAACAGTGTACTCAGTTTATTACTGTATACACAAGGGTAGTTAGCATACATGGAGACAACCCAATCCTGCACTCCAGCCAAATAATGAACCTGGTACCATTCACTAGCCAAGCAAGCAAGCAATCCATCATTGAGCAAGTCACAGATTTTTGTTAGTACAGGGTTTTTTTAAATCTTATCTAAGGCCTTTACTTCATCATAATTGATAGTTCACAAGACAAGAAAAGGTGAAGTAAACTTGTATGGTTTTGCCAAGTGACCTCCATTTTTTTTAAGCTATAGTTACCCAAAAGATGGAAATACTGTACTACTGTATATATAATTCAAAGGATATATACTTGGGTTTCTGAATAGGAACAAAGAAAAATAACAAAATCTTAAAGACTGAATAAAATATAAACAGGTCAATTGGAAAATACATGAGCTTGCTTCTCTTCAAAAGCCTGTACCTGTAAAACTACTAGTGAGGAGACCGTGAAAACGAAGTCTTGGTCAAATGTGAGAAACACTCTACAAGACTGAAAACAGGTGAGATCAAGGAGTGTTCTAATGTAACAAACTGACTGCAAATTGTCACCTTTATAATGCACAAAATAAATAAGTAAAAGCAAATTACCTTATCTTGTAGTTTTAGTTGGATTTCATTGTTTTCTTATGACTTTCATTATTATGACCTTTGCTTACTGAAGTGAAACACATGCTCTCTTAATTAACAGTGCAGTATTCACATGTTGAATTTTTTTTTAATACAATATTTTTTATAAAACAGAATTTAAGATTTATATGTAGATAAGAGTATTAACTTACATATGATCAGCATGTGTTAATGCGAGAGAGTTAGCAAGTTGTTCCACAAGAGCTGGGTCCTGGCAGGAGAGGAGTCTCTGTGCTTCCTCAGCTACACGGGGGTGAAACAACAGCGACCGGGAATCCCCGTAGCCCACTGAGGACGACGGGAGTGGCAGCTCAGGAAGTACTGCAGAAAAGAACCATAAATGAGCATGTTTCATGCATTGAAAAAGAAACCATACAGAATTTGCACGTACTGTACAGTACTATGTTTTGGCAGTACTGTACAGCATTCAAAATCATCAATCTGAGGTCATACCAGTACAGTACCTTAGAACTTAAGATATACTGTACAGGTACATGTATTGTCAGCTGGCACAAACGGTATGGAAAATTATCAACTTTTGCACGTAGCATAGTTTAAATGTATGGATAAGTCCTATAAAAAAATATCAACAAATGTTCACAACACATTCAGAATACAGCTTACCAAATAGTGCCATCATCCACATCGAATTAACAAACAAATTATTTACAAAATACATTCACAGACTGACAAGTGTGTGATAATTCAAAGAGATATATTGTCATGACTGATAATAAATAGCTTGATATGTATCTGAAGACTTTTAGAGAAAGAAAAGGTATATACAATTACCGATATAAATTATACAGTGCATACATAACTGCCATCATCTTATTTTATTTTATAAATCATAAATAATTGCACACTTAACAGTAAACTTTGTGATATGTACTGCTATCATTCATTTGACCTCAACAGACGTCGCCCATTCACGAGTAAAGCGCGCCAAAACGTTTGTTTTTATCCCTCCCGTTTTCTATGACCAATCAGCTGTTCGCCAAGTTCAATGTCAAGGTCCCTCGCACACGGCGGTGGAGTTGCCAATTATCTTCTCTTTTTTTTTTACATTTTATATTGTCTGTAATAGATCACCCACAAAAATATATTACGCCACGAAATTATTCGTAAAACTATCATAGTTTATCATAAAAGACAACGAGTCGGCATTCAGACGTTGCCAAAACAAAAATATATGAAGGTTGGCAATTTCTAGGGGGAGTACAACGCCTGCGTTACCCAACTTGACATTCTCGTGTTATATAAACTATAACTGTGGTAAACATCAATGCACATAGGCTCTTATACTTAAACCTTTTTCTTGTTCTTTTTTGTGCGTGTAATAATATTAATAATAATTAACGGTTTATTGAAAGAGCATGACAGCCAGAAGGCTGCAAATATAGTTACATAATTGGGTAATGGTTCACTTGATTGACAAATAATATACAAGTAACATAAGTGATACAAACATGATATATAATAACTAAGCAGGGAGGTTATACTACAGGGCATTTTAACATAGTGACAGTGCAAAAACGTAAGATTGGCGGGGAGTGAACACACTGGTTGATTACGAGTTGATGTTTGTTTACAATGGTTGGGACTGGGCTGTTCTTATAGCGATCAGTACGTGCTCGTCTGGGCTGGATGCGGTTGTGGTGTCGAACAAAAATTCGCGGACCAAGGATCTCAGGTGGAAGTAATGAATTGAATTTGATTTGAAACAGTTTATTTAGCCAGAAAAAAACAGATGCAGAGTGGATAATAATAATATTAACATGGCTGAGCCAGTTGAGAACCTGAGCTCTCTTTTAGGCACCTGTGTTGAGGATGGTGCAGAAGCTTCTCACCAAATTTACAGACAAGGTGGTGATGATCAGAGAGAACCGAGAGGGTGTGTGTGTGTGAGAGAGAGAACTAAAATCTATACACAGAGCCTCATCTTGTGAACACCAGAGCGCGCGCACATGAATCATACTCCTCCAGTCTCTGCTGGGCAAGTGTCAATATTATTATAATATTCCTCGTGAAGAGAGAACAATAAGTGGGGCTATTAACGTTATATTATTTTAATAATGGATCATACACTTCATGCACTGACAGGGTTAAGTTGAGCAGGGACTTAATTAAAAGCAAAGCAAAAACCGTAATCATAAATAAATAATCAGCCACATTAATACACTCTCTCTCTCTCTCTCTCTCTCTCTCTCTCTCTCTCTCTCTCTCTCTCTCTCTCATACAAGTTGACCACATCGTTTGCCTCAAATGCACAATGACATCACATTCCAAATCCACGTGAACTGAGCAATGGATTTTTGAAACATGGTTGTTGACAAATTTACGACAATGTTAATATTTCTTAATGACTGAAGACCATAAGCGTATGAGTACTATTATTACTTCCCTTGCTCCTACGTCTCAAACAACTACAACTTTGGTAGAAAAAAGATAACTCATAAACAAGCATCTACTTCTTTTTGCAATGGCTAACACTAAGGAACAAAATACCCTACTTGTACTTAAATCTCCCATGTTATAAGTACATTACCCTGGAGATACACCACACATAATAGCTGCAATGCACAAGTGTATATATTTATATATACACCACTGACGAGGAAGTGACAACACAAGATATGATCTCCGAGATACAGAGGGGTAAGAAATACTCCCAAAACACAAGATAACATCTACGAAACATCGGCAAAAAGCAAGTGTACCAATCAATACACATAAATGATAACGTGACTTGGTGCGACCGACGTCACTAACTGCAGTACGCATCCTACTCCATGACAATCAATACTCTGCATTATTTAACGGTTCAAAGTGGCTTGTAGCCTGTTTACTATTCTCATAACTTCAATCAATAATCAATTATGTTCCATTAACTTGTTACTTAAATATGTTGTTCTCAGACGTGTAAATGCACTCAGCTAGCAACGATGGTGTGTATGTAGTGTAAGCACAATAAAGTTTAGTAAAACAATTAAGTTACACGAACGAAACCTAACAGCTTCTGGTTGTTCCTGACGTTGTTTTGCTAAAAGTGTACGTCAAGCTAAAGGGAACCCCCAGTAATTAATATAACAGTGCAAGACGTATTAAAGGGGTGCTTAGCCAGTAAAAATAATAACAAACATTATCCCTTCGTAATATGTAAAACTATCTGATCGCCTAATATCAAAGGTATTAGTTCCTTCCAAATATGTGTGCATCTAAAAATAAAGACAACGATCAAAAACAGACAGGCTGTGAAAGTTCGATGTCAAAATCCGCGCCAAGTACAGCAAAATTTTCCCGCCAAAACTCCTCGCTGCCCGCCGCGCCATCTGTTGGGAGAAGTGAGAGGCGCGAGTTCAGGGAGTTGCCGCTAGATGCCACCACTTGAATGGAGGACCGTTCCGAGAAACTTACTCACTGCCTATACTATACGAATAAGTTCCGTTCCAGAATACACAATTCTTTTTATTTATATACATGTACTACAATTATCTTAGAGCCAACTAAGAAGCATATTCTGAAAGACACAAATAACTAGTGAGCAAATAAGATGACCCCGGCTAAGGGACAACAAAGAAACGTTTGGATAAACGTTGCGTCTGCTTGAGGTCGCTCGGTCCGCGCACGACACTGGCCCCGAGTAGGAGCTGGAGGCTACTACTAACTACATGACTATGTTTCTCTATTTACTGCACATATCTCTTACATCCCATTTAACTTATGACACTATCAGCCTTGTATGTATCACTCGTTATTAGCAATGTACTCAAGGGATGTGAAGGAGGTTGTAGTCACGACCCACCCAGCTATGTGTACTGCTTCCTTCACCCAACACATGCAAACACTGAAAATAAGCATTTGGAGAAAAAATGCAAGTGAGAAAAGGGAGGTGAAAGAGTGAGTGGAAATGGGGGCGGAGATAGAAAGGGGGGGCAAGGAGGAAAAGTAAATAAGATAAAGAAAAAACGAGTAAAGGAGGAAGGTGGTAAGAAGGGAGGGTCCTACTATAGCGTGCGGTCTCCAAAAATCTTTCGTCTAACCTAACCTAACCTAACCTAACCTAACCTAACCTGACCTGACCTGACCTGACCTGACCTAACCTAACCTGACCTGACCTGACCTGACCTAACTAAAGCTAACAACCTAAATATATTGTAGACTGCACGCTATAGTAGCACCGAGGGAAGAATATAGGTAGGAAGAGAGGTGGAATAGAGGAAACAATAAAGGGAGTAGTAAGACGAGGAATAGAAGCAGTAAGAGGAACATGGGTATTAAGAGGAGGGAAAGAATAAAGGGAGTGATAGAGGGAAGGATAAAGGGAGAGTGAGAGAAGAATAAAGGGAGTGAGAGGGAAGAATAAAGGGAAGAGAGAGGGAAAGGGAAGGATAAGAGGGAGTGAGACAGGGAAGGATAAAGGGAGAGTGAGAGAAGAATAAAGGGAGTGAGAGAGGGAAGGATAAAGGGAGAGTGAGAGAAGAATAAAGGGAGTGAGAAAAAATAAAGGGAGTGATAGAGAAGAATAACAGGTGAGAGAGGGAAGAATAAAGGGAATAAGAGGGGAAAAGAATAAAAAGGTATAAAGATGAGGAATTATATAGGCATTAAGAGAGGAAAGAATAAATGAGAAGAGCAGAAGCAATCGAGGGAATAAGGATTTTTAAACATTCTTTTATGCAATCTTGTTCTAATTTTACCTGTAACAAATTGTCTTTTTCAGTAAATCGAATATTATTGTGGGTTACGTCTGGTGATGAAGATGAAACACTTCATCCTTAATAAACTGAGGATCAGAACCAAGGAAGATTGTGTGTCGGGGAGGGAAGCAAGTCGACAGTGTGTGTGGCAGAGCGAGCCTACGCCGTCTACTCCTCGCCACCACCATCAGCTGGACACCTCGGCGCCCAACGCTCACCAAGTCGCACACTTTCTACAACTTTCATTCATAAAGCCAACTGGGGGAGGAAGGTACACAGCCTGCCTGCCACACGCCTGCTCGTCTCTCAGGTTAATTTTACTTCACGCGTTAACAAACATTCGTCGAGTTAAAAAGACAATTTATCATAATAAGCAACACTAAATCTTCCCACAAGAATCATAGTTTGAGAGCAAAACAACGAGTACATCAGACAATGCCAAATAATAGTAAAGCAAGTGATTGTTTCGAGGAGGAGGAGGGGGAGGTGTGGCAACACTGAGCAACTCAGCGACGTGCCAAACACCGCCACACACTACAAATACCACCCTGGTCACTAAACCCCGTGCTGCACGAGTGAGTTTGATGGCTTGTGACTTTTTCATATCATGCAAATACCAACACCAAGACGCCCATTATAATTATGTCAGGTCATGGTGGATACCGCGAAAGTGGCGGTGTCATACTAGGTCAACGGCGGCCCAATGAATGACCCAACTATCAACATTCACAACACAGCATACAGACGAGACTCGTCTCGTAATGAAGGAAATAAAACAGCTCACACTTGTACTTTGAAGCTCAATTGGAAACTTTGAGCAGCAAGGGCTCTACTAAATATGACTGGTCTGCGCAAAACTTGGTACTGTACATACCAATTAATGTTCTCTGAATTGCTGATAAACTAAGAAAATGTTAACTAACGCTATAATATTATGTAAATGTTAATTAACGCTAATCAACGCAATGTTTATGAACACTACGTGTTAAATACAAGTCCGTCTAACATCACTGGATTCGATTAATTCAATACCTTGTATGTTACCCTTCGATTCAACAAATTATTTTGTATATACAGTATACTGTGATCCTAACTCAGTGTACAGTACCTGTTGTTACTACCCCCGGGTGTACAGTATCTGCTGTCGTCCTCAACCTGACAAGTGTTCTCCATTCTCCCGGGGGTGAGCGACAACCAGGGGTCGCCACCACCAGTCGTAAAAGGGATAACCCCAAACAATCTGCTTTAAAAAATACTTTAAGTATTTTTCATACACCTCACACGAATTGAGCGAAATTATTGTAAATATTCAACCTATTTTCATCAACATTAAAAGAAAATACCTTACATGAAACGAGGGATTCAAATACTTGTAGTCGGGGGGGAGGCCTCCAGGTGGCTGCCAGTGTCACAGTTATAGTATTACACATGTTCAAGTGGGTCTGCTGCCAGCTATACCATCCAAGTATTTCTGGAATAAGCCGAGTTACTCCAAATGACTCTGACTAAAGATGGATTCATAGAAAAGTAAGAGCACCCAACAATGTGACAGGCTAAAGTGGAGCAGTAATTCCAACTGGCTTAAATAACACCTGAATGAATCTTTTTGATGAAACTAAACTTTACCTAGACAATATGTTTAGCCCAGGTGCTGCAGAGAACTGACTGTATGACAGCCAGTACTATGAGCGGTGGGTGTTCATATAGTGTTGTAAACTCATAATTAACGAGTTAAAAAATAAACCACTTGTCCCAGACACACAAGTTATTTTATTCTTCCTTTTCTTCTTCTCTCATTCCTTTCCATAAAGCGAGCAAACTCGCTTCTGGTTAAATTATGCTTATCTCCATTATATAATATATATATATATATAAATATATATATATATATATATATATATATATATATATATATATATATATATATATATATATAAACTCGCTTCTGGTTAAATTATGCTTATCTCCATTATATTTATGATATATATATATATATATATATATATATATATATATATATATATATATATATATATATATATATATATATATATATATATATATATATATATATATATATATATATATATATATATATATATATATATAAATTTTTTCCTCAGCATCAAAGGGCGACTACTGTAGAAGTAATTTAACTGACGTGGGTCTGGGATGGAGGGGGTCATATTCACCACCCAAATCAGGTGTTGGGTCATGCTACCTGATAACCAAACTCTTGTGGGTAAGGTACAGCACACCCACTATATCCCAGTCGATCAGTGGTCAGTGGATATTATGTATTCAAGATCTTTCATATTCTTGTGACGTTGTTTGACAACATCTCAGATGTGTCGTATATCAATATCCAATTATTTTTCACCAAAGGAAACAGTTGAACTTATTTAGTAGTAAAAGTTCTTCGTTGTGTGTGTGTGTTACACAATTAATACTGTTGTCAAGGGAAGCGAGTCAAATTCCCAACATATTATTATTTACAGTACAGTAGATGGTTGTGGAAAGTTTGACTATCTATACCTGTTGATACCGCAGACAGCGGTGCAACACCCCACTATATGGTCGTATGAACATAAGGAGTCTGCAATAGGCCGGTTGGCCTGTGCATGGCAGCTCCTGTCGAGTTACAACCACTCTCTATCATCCATGAATCCATCTAGCCTCCTTTTAAAATTTTCCAGCGTTCCAGCACTTACTACAAAGTTGCTAAGCTTGTTCCACTCGTCCACCACCCTATTTGTGAACCAGTTCTTTCCTATCTCCTTCCTAAGCCTAAACTTATCCAACTTAAATCCGTTGCTACGAGTCCTATCCTGCTCGGATATTATAAGAACTTTATCGATATCCCCTTTATTGATTCCTTTCACCCACTTAAATACTTCTATCATATCTCCCCGCACTCTTCGTCTTTCTAGGGAATGCAAGTCTAGTTTCTTTAACCTATCTTGATATGGAAGGTTTCTAAGTCCCGGAATCATTTTCGTCATTCTTCGCTGCACCGACTCCAGTGCAAAGGAAACAGAATCCGAAACAACTTTACCCCTGACGTTATCTTATCTACGTTATAATTTCTTACAATCTAGTCTGTCATCCATTATCACTGGCTGTCAGTATGAAAAATGGTCCTTTTGTTCCACAGAGAACGCGACGACCACACGTGTAAACAAACAAATACAGTACCACGTGGGTTCTGTGACGGCAGCACAACCCCTCTATGACAACTTTACTCCGCATTCGTTAAATTCGAACACGCTCGACCCCCATGCCTATCACAGAACTAATCTTGAGAAGTGGGATGGGGATGGAGGAATAATGCCCCGACAAATCATAAGCAAGCCCGTCTACTCCTTCAGGTAGGAAGTAACAAGTTGAGCAAATGAACGCCTCTCACAACATTTGGGGTACAGTCGTACACCCACTAACTAATCACAACTATGTAAGACAATTAGTGTGGAGTGATGTACAGAAGGAGGAGGTAGAGGGTGATTGTGGTAGTAGAGGAGGATGGTGGTAGAAGTGGAGGATGATGGTGGTAGAAGTGGAGGATTATGGTGGTAGAAGTGGAGGATGATGGTGGTAGAAGTGGAGGATGATGGTGGTAGAAGTGGAGGATGGTGGTAGAAGTGGAGGTGGAGAAGTGGAGATTGTGGATGGTGGTAGAAGTGGAGGATGATGGGTAGATGGTAGAAGAAGATGGTAGAAGTAGAAGTGGAGGATGATGGTGGTAGAAGTGGAGGATGATGGTGGTAGAAGGGAGGATGATGGTGGTAGAAGTGAGAGATGATGGTGGTAGAAGTGGAGGATTATGGTGGTAGAAGTGGAGGATGATGGTGGTGAAGTGGAGGATGATGATGGTGGTAGAAGTGGAGGATGATGGTGGTTGGAGGATGATGGTGGTAGAGTGGAGGATGATGGTGGTAGAAGTGGAGGATGATGGTGGTAGAGTGGTGGAGGGAGGATGATGGTGGTAGAAGTGGAGGATGATGGTGGTAGAAGTGGAGGGGATGGTGGTAGAAGTGGAGGATGATGGTGGTAGAAGTGGATGGTGGTGGTAGAGTGGAGGATGATGGTGGTAGAAGTGGAGGATTATGGTGGTAGAGTGGAGGATGATGGTGGTAGAAGTGGAGGATGATGGTGGTAGAAGTGGAGGATGATGGTGGTGGTAGAAGTGGAGGATGATGGTGGTAGAAGTGGAGGAGAAGTGGAGGAGGATGGTGGTAGAAGTGGGGAGGATGGTAGAAGTGGAGGAGGATGGTGGTGGTAGAAGTGGAGGATGGTGGTGGTAGAGTGGAGGATGATGGTAGAAGTGGGGGAGAGGTGGTGGTTGGAGGTTGGTGGTGGTAGGTAAAGGAGGATGATGGTGGTAGAGTGGAGGAGGATGATGGGGAAGTGGAGGAGGATGATGGTGGTAGAAGTGGAGGATGATGGTGGTGTGTGGAGGTGAGGTGGTAGGAGAGGATGATGGTGGTAGAAGTGGAGGTTGGTGGTGGTAGTAAAGGAGGATGATGGTGGTAGAGTGGAGGATGATGGTGGTAGTAAAGGAGGGTGGTGGTGGTGGTAGTAAAGGAGGGCGGTGGTGGTGGTAGGGAGGGCGGTGGTGGTGGTAGTAAAGGAGGGCGGTGGTGGTGGTGTAGGAGCGGTGGTGGTGGTGTTGGTAGTAAAGGTGGTGGTGTGTGTGGTGGTAGTAAAGGAGGGCGGTGGTGGTGGTAGTAAGGAGGGTGGTGGTGGTAGTAAAGGAGGGCTGTGGTGGTGGTAGTAAAGGAGGGCGGTGGTGGTGGTGGTAGTAAAGGAGGGCGGTGGTGGTGGTAGTAAAGGAGGGCGGTGGTGGTGGTAGTAAAGGAGGGCGGTGGTGGTAGTAAAGGAGGGCGGTGGTGGTGGTGTTGGTAGTAAAGGAGGGTGGTGGTGGTAGTAGTGGCTGGAGCGGTCCGGGGTGAATGGGCGAAGCAGGTGAGGGAGGACTGGCTGGCTGGCGGGTTCACTGGGGCCGCCACCACGCCTGACTTCCCACTCTCTCACTCATCCCCCACCACCACCTACCGTCCTGCTGGACCCCTGCCAACGCCAGCCACTGCGTCACCAGCCACTACATTCGGAGACTCAAAAAACTAGTAACACTGTCCATACACTGACCACTGTTACTGTACGAAGTGAGGGAATAATGGCTACTGTACTGTACAATGTTCCTCAATTAAGGCGTCAAACAGGACTATTTTCCCAGATGTTGTTTTTGATCGATCGCTAGGACTTTGAAGCGTGATTCAACCACCATTATCACACATTACTTTTTGTTAACCTTACGCAACACTCACCAGCACACAAACGTCAAATATAACTACAAATAACAAGGGCAGAGGGAAAATGCACGAGTATTGCCCTTCATAAAACAAAATATAATCATATACATTAAGTGTTCACACGCTGTTGAGTCCAGAGATTATAATCGCATTCACTACAACGTACTCAACCGAGAGTTTGTAGGTAAACTGCTTTAGTTTGAAAGACTATTTGGTACCAAATTTGAATAGCATCTGATCACGTTTAAAACAAAGACAATATATATATATATATATATATATATATATATATATATATATATATATATATATATATAACAAAGAAGTCTGTCTGTCTGTTTATTTGTTTGTGTCCGCACGAGAATCTCGGAAACTACTTTACCGATCTGTAGTGATGATGGATGGTGTTATATGTAGTGGTGATGGATGGTGCTTTATATGTAATGATGATGGATGATGTTATATGTAGTGATGGATGTTGTTATATGTAGTGATGATGGATGGTGTCATGGGTTGCGTTAGGCTTACCCACGCAACCAATTCCAAAGTTTGTTTTTCTAGAGATAAGACACCCGGCGAGGCATAACTGGGACATGTATTTTCCATTAGTGTATGTTAGCCAGCCTTTAGGGGGGTGGGCAGTGAAACAGTGTTGTACTGTTCATCGCTTCACACCCAAAAACCTCATTTTAAGCAGTATACCGACGACCATGGCTTAGTTAAGACGTCGTTCCCATCCTCTCCCTCCTGAAAGGGAGCGGGACACCACGCCACACAGTCCTGCGGACCGTCGTCGACACGAGACTAAGTGTGTTTACCTAGGTTATCATCCCCGTGGAAATATCACGTGTGGATGCCTGGTTGCAACAAGAACAATCCAGGCTGGCCTATCAAACCTACAGTAAATGGTTAATCAATTCACGCTTGAGTTCTCCTGCAAGACACTCGTCTACAATGACCGTGATCGACACGAGACTAAGCGTGCTAACCTAGGTTTGTTATCCCCGTGGAAATATCACGCCTGGTTGCGACAAAAGCAATCCAGGCTGGTCTATTGCACCTAAATGGTTAATTCAAGTCACGCTTACCAGTTCTCCTTGCCGCAGGTTGTCGCGTCTACAGTGATTGTCAGTGACGCGAGACTATATGTGGTAACCCAAGAGTTACTTTTTGTTGTTATGGCCATGGAAAGAAGTTCTTGTGCGGAAGCCTGGTTGCAACAAGAGCAATCCAGGCTGACAATAAATGTATCACTTGAAGAATTAAGGCTCTGTGAAGTCATACCCACAGTAGAGTAATCACATGTGTCCCCAAGTTGAAAATTCTCTTTTAGAAGATTAATTTTATTACAGAATGAATGTGAGTGATTCATATATCCATGCAAATTGTAAATCTTTGCATGGAAGCTTGACAAATAAATGTAAGTGCAATTATCTGCCCGTATCTGTGATCCTATCTTATTATTACTAAAGGTAATGACTGATTGGTTATGACAAAGTATAACCAATAACATAGATGGATGTTGGAAATTAATGGAATTCATTAAATCATCATTAATCAAGTATAAATCATGGAATGTCGAGTGAACTTCTACGTAGATACGCCATGATCTCCTGTAAGTAACCAGTGTGAAGGTATCGAATTCTACGGTAAGAAATAAGAAACACAACATATTATAATCTTTATATAATATACTCCCACTCATATACCACTGATTTAACCCAAAACCATGACAGATGGTGTTATATGTAGTGATGATGGATGGTGTTATAAGTAGTGATGATGGATGGTGTTATATGTAGTGATGATGGATGGTGTTGTATGTAGTGATGATGGATGGTGTTGTATGTAGTGATGATGGATGGTGTTGTATGTAGTGATGATGGATGGTGTTATATGTAGTGATGATGGATGGTGTTGTATGTAGTGATGATGGATGGTGTTGTATGTAGTGATGATGGATGGTGTTATATGTAGTGATGATGGATGGTGTTGTATGTAGTGATGATGGATGGTGTTGTATGTAGTGATGATGGATGCAGTGTTATATGTAGTGATGATGGACAGTGATGATGGATGTGTGTGATGGATGGTGTAGTGATGATGGATGGTGTTATATGTAGTGATGATGGATGGTGTTATATGCGATGGTGTGATGATGGATGATGCTATATGTAGTGATGATGGATGGTGTTATATGTAGTGATGATGGATGGTGTTATATGTAGTGATGATGGATGGTGTATAATGATGGATGGTGTTATATGAGTGATGATGGATGGTGTTATATGTAGTGATGATGGATGGTGTTATATGTAGTGATGATGGATGGTGTTATATGTAGTGATGATGGATGGTGTTATATGTAGTGATGATGGATGGTGTTATATGTAGTGATGATGGATGGTGTTATATGATGGATGGTGTTATATGTAGTGATGATGGATTGTGTTATATGTAGTGATGATGGATGTACTGAGCTTGTACTGACCATGTACTGAGCTTGTACTGAGCTTGTGCTGGCCATGTACTGACCATGTACTGAGCTTGTGCTGGCCATGTACTGACCATGTACTGATCTTGTACTGACCATGTACTGAGGTTGTACTGGCCATGTACTGAGCTTGTACTGACCATGTACTGAGCTTGTGCTGAGGTTGTACTGACCATGTACTGAGCTTGTACTGACCATGTACTGAGCTTGTGCTGAGGTTGTACTGACCATGTACTGAGCTTGTACTGACCATGTACTGGCCATGTACTGAGCTTGTACTGACCATGTACTGAGCTTGTACTGACCATGTACTGAGCTTGTGCTGAGGTTGTACTGACCATGTACTGAGCTTGTACTGACCATGTACTGACCATGTACTGAGCTTGTACTGACCATGTACTGAGCTTGTACTGATCATGTACTGAGGTTGTACTGGCCATGTACTGAGCTTGTACTGACCATGTACTGAGCTTGTGCTGGCCATGTACTGACCATGTACTGAGCTTGTGCTGAGGTTGTACTGAACATGTACTGAGCTTGTGCTGGCCATGTACTGAGCTTGTGCTGACCATGTACTGAGCTTGTACTGACCATGTACTGAGGTTGTACTGGCCATGTACTGACCATGTACTGAGCTTGTACTAACCATGTACTGAGCTTGTACTGACCATGTACTGAGGTTGTACTGGCCATGTACTGACCATGTACTGAGCTTGTACTAACCATGTACTGAGCTTGTACTGACCATGTACTGAGCTTGTACTGAGCTTGTACTGGCCATGTACTGAGTTTGTACTAACCATGTACTGAGCTTGTACTGAGCTTGTACTAACCATGTACTGAGCTTGTACTGACCATATACTGATCATGTACTGAGTTTGTACTGACCAGGTACTGAGCTTGTGCCGAGCGTATGCCAAGCACACACCGGTATCGAATAAGTTTTAAGCACTTGTTTTATGTGGATGATCAACACCTACTCTGTAATAGTTGAATATATACTAAATGTTCGCTGGGCGTGTTTGGTAATTAACAAGCTAGGTGAAGTTGTCTCAGTACCGTATAATTACAGGTCAAACTTTTCTCTCAACTCTGTACGATGTGAGTCTTTGTGGGCACTAAACAATATTGACAGTCTGTATACATGAAGCTCAAGACATGATTTATAGTATTAGCCATAAGCACATGATCTTCATAATGGCTGAGCGGCAACAGTGATTACCAAGACATTTTTTCCTTTAAAGTTTTGTTTGTGTTAAGGTGATGAATAAGTTACTGTTATCTGTTGGTAATATTTAACATGGGTGTTCATAGGTGGTTTTGGTATGACTATCTTCAACGATGAGAGGTGTAAATTATGAAATACTATTTATATGTTTATAATACAGTACATGCCTGACTGTTTACTCACGCGAGTCACGTCAAGAGAGACATGGTTCACTCACGCTATTGAATTGGCAGTTTATATATATATATATATATATATATATATATATATATATATATATATATATATATATATATATATACACACACACAGTATATATGCAAGTAAATCACTGTAGGTGCACGTGATCTAGGTATACGCTGATGACCACAAGGAAAGAAGAAAACACGAAGTTCCCAAGCGCTTTCGTGTAATTCACATCTTCAGGGGTGAGTATCAGTATCAGTTAAATTTGGGAAAACGAGTTTCTCCGTTTCATTATTTGGGTAGAAAAAATAAGTGATTAATATTAAACTTGAAACCCATGAGCGTCAGTTGTGGGAGTGTTGGGTCTGGGACTGTCTTACACTACGCCACCAAGCGGTGCTTACCGCATTAATGCCCAGCGTGAGTTGTCTGCCTCACACCCTGAATGACAACTTTATATATATTTATGAATTTCTTAGAAAGCTGTTGCGCATTGCATGAGTTTTGGATTTGACAATTTGTTATTAATATTTGACTTGAGACCCGCCTGTCTGTTAAGAACAATTAGTTTTCTCTGGCATTGCCTTTTAGAAAAATCAACATTTTGTTGTAAATCATAACACTTGGCGATACTTTTAGTGTGTCACATTGTAAACCTCTACTCCATTACATCCCTTGAAATCATTCTTAATATTCAATCCGTGTGAGCCCTGAGGTCAGGATTACAAACTACAGTGACCACGGATCAGTGTCGCTAATAGGAAAGTGTCAACGCAGGCAAGGCTCTATCGTAACTATGACTCAGACCACGATAAACACAAGTGATCCACGTGCCAACAGCCCGCAGTGTAGGGTAGACTATGACGCCAACAGAAACTCGACCCTGTGTGAGTGGAGAGACCTTCAGTTGTATACTAAATGGGCTCCGGTGACCTGAGACGTACAACCCTTTTCTCCACTCACATGAGAACCTCCATGGTCACGTGATCCAACAAGGGGACAGTTGTGGTGTCTGGTCCAATTAAAGACGGAGAAGCATTCTATCAATAGTATGTGTTAGTTATAGGTCCCCAGAGAGGGAGATCCTCTACAGAGGTCTACTGGTGTCCGCGTGACTCCTAGTGGACTGACGTAATCGAGTTCTCTTGGGTCCAGTAACCATTATAATGTGTTACCCAGTCCACCTTAGGGAAAACGAATCTGAACTGGTTATGACGTCATGCGATTTCACCTCACTGTGCCTGACTTCAATGGCCTCATAAGAGTGGGTTTACACAGTGGAGTCCATCCGAGGCCTCTACACTGTGATGGAGTCCACGTGTAAACCCTAGGAGGGGAGGTTAAGTGAGCGTCATTGCACGATAATTGCCAGGATTGCTTCAATACGAGAACAATGCCAGAATAGTTCCAATCCTAGCCAACGTGAAATAAGGTCAAGGAGCCAAGGTTAGGTTAAGTCAAGTTAGGTTAGTAATGAAGGTAACGGTGTTCATCTTCTTTTACGTCACACAGTAATTGTCCTCAAGAGTAAAAAAAAAAAATTATTCTAGAGGAATAAAATTCACTTGTATGTCGAATTATGTGATAGATGGTGTCGAACAGCATAAGAAAATTAGGAAGAGATGAAAGATGTAGAAGGGAATGAGATGCTCTCTCTCTCTCTCTGAGAGAAAACCTTGCTCTCCCCTCTTTCGTCTTCTCTTTCTCTCTCTCCTTTGGAGTTAATAAAAGAAGAGTAAAATATTGTGTTTGTCTTTGTTCTTTCGTTTTTCTCCTTTGTTGTTACGTTTTATTAAAGAAAAAAAGAAAACAGGATAATACATTAATGGAGTATCCTTGTAAACAGAAAAATTGGAAAAAAATATAATCAAGGAATTTGAAATATAAGTAAGTAGCAGTGGTACCCGACGGTGTGTGGTGTTTTGGGTCAGAGTTGTCATTAGTTTAGTGGTGATAGGCAACAGTGTAGGGTTTAGATAAACGCTTTATATTGTTGTGAGTTTTATTGGTTTATGAGGGTTATATATAGATTTTGTTTATTCAACGCTGATCGATTATCCGCTTTAGACGGTCAAGAAAGCCATAATCTTGATATTGCATCTTTCGATCGAAGACACGATCGCCTGTGAACTTCTTGGCGTCTGCGACATTGATTATGTGGCATTTGAAAGGGAGTGTTGTGGTTACTAGTATGTTATCGCTGCTGAGGTTTTTATGATAATATCCCGCGCGGTGGAAGTGTCGTATAGCTAAGAAGGCGGCGTAGTGGACGTGATGTAGGTCTTTTCTGTCGAGTTCTAGTACCGCCTTGGTTATGGTTAACCCGGGACAAAACTCCATCACCAGGGCAGAAGGTTTATTTGTGACCCCGTACATTAGTGGAGCACCTCCGGCGCCAGCCAGCTTCTTTAGGATTCGGGCTTCAGCTGTTAGTGGTTGACCGGTGCGGAGTCTCTTCACTACCACGTCTCTGATCTTCCCATTGTTTAAGATGAGGTGGTAATGATCTGCTATCCCCTGGAAGTCGCTGCAGATATATTTTTGGAAACGAAGGTTTTTCCATAACAAATGGGGAAGATCTTCACGGCTATGGCGATATGAGGTGGTGGTGACGGGGGTGGTGGGGGTGTTGGTGACTGGGTGGTGGGGTGTTGGTGACTGGGTTGGTTCAGGTGGTGGTGACGGGGGTGGTGGTGACTGCTGGTGGTGACGGGGGTGGTGGGGGTGTTGGTGACTGGGTTGGTTGGGTTGGTGGTGGTGGGGTGGGTGACGGGGGTGGTGGGGTGTTGGTGACTGGGTTGGTGGGGGTGACGGGTGGTGGTGGTGGTGGTGGGTGGTGGTGACGGGGGTGGTGGTGGTGACGGGGTGTGGTGGTGACGGGGTGGTGGGGGTGACGGGGTGCCGGGGGTGTTGATGACAGGGTGGTGGTGGGGTGGTGGTACCGGGGTGGTGGGGGGTGTTGGTGACTGGGTTGGTGGGTGACAGGGTGGGTGACGGGGTGGGGGTGACAGGGGGTGGGGTGACGGGGGTGGGGGTGACGGGGGGTTGGTGGTGACGGTGGGACAAAGCAGTGTGGTGAATTGGTGGTGTGGGGAGGTGGTGGTGGTGGTGGTGAGAAGTGGTGGTGGTGATGGGGAGGTGGTGGTGACGGGGTTGGTGAGGGTGATTGTGGTGACGGGGGAGGTGGTGGTGGCGGGGATGGTGGTGGTGACGGGGATTGTGGTGGTGGTGACGGGGATTGTGGTGGTGGTGACGGGAACTTTAAAGGCCTCGAGTTACTCGCCGTCCAAGAGGAGCTTCATCGCCTTGGGGCTGGAGGAGGAGGACGGCGAGGCTTCTCTCTTGGTTCCTCGTCTCACAGACTCGTTGTACTCGTCTAAGAGAAATTCGAATTCGTCCATTTTGGGTAAATACCGTTAACTCAATGTGATAAAAGTGCTTATCATATGGAAGGAGAAACTGACCATATAGAAACAAAGTTGTGTTGGAATTTTTGTCATCATCTTCACTCCAACTACAGTACTCAACTATCACTCAGAATCGAGTATGACGATCATTCATCTATTATCTATATATATAAAACAAAGAAGTCTGTCTGTATGTCCGCACGAGAATCTCGGAAACTACTTTACCGATCTGTAGTGATGATCGATGGTGTTATATGTAGTGATGATGGATGGTGTTATATGTAGTGATGGTGGGTGGTGTTATATGTAGTGATGATGGATGGTGTTATATGTATTGATGGATGGTGTTATATGTAGTGATGATCGATGGTGTTATATGTAGTGATGATGGATGGTGTTATATGTAGTGATGGTGGGTGGTGTTATATGTAGTGATGGTGGATGGTGTTATATGTAGTGATGGATGGTGTTATATGTAGTGATGATCGATGGTGTTATATGTAGTGATGATGGATGGTGTTATATGTAGTGATGATGGATGTGTTATATGTAGATGATGGTGTAGTGATGATGTTAATGATGATGGATGGTGTTATATGTAGTGATGATGGATGGTGTTATATGTAGTGATGATGGATGGTGTTATATGTAGTGATGATCGATGGTGTTATATGTAGTGATGATGGATGGTGTTATATGTAGTGATGGATGGTGTTATATGTAGTGATGATGGATGGTGTTATATGTAGTGATGATGGATGGTGTTATATGTAGTGATGATGGATAGTGTTATATGTAGTGATGATGGATGGTGTTATATATAGTGATGATGGGTGGTGTTATATAGTGATGATGGGTGGTGTTATATGTAGTGATGATTAGACTATAAAATAATAAGTTTAATGCTAAAAAATATACTTTGCTGTACCGATGTAGTGAAAAACATGGTGGAACTTACATACACCGTTAATGAACTAGTGATGGAAGAAGTATTGGGGACTGAACAGTGAGACAATGTGGAGCCTCCCGATTCTGGTAGTTGTATATATTTAGTTAGCAGACTTAATTTAGTTTGTTGTGCTCATAACAGCTATTAGACTGATTACTGTTCCGGTAATAAACACCAGAGGACCTTCATTTCCCGCCTCTCTCTCTCTCTCTCTCAAAGTAAAGTTAAGAAGAAACAAGCAAAACATTAAGTGAAAGGAAAAACGCATCTCCGACATTAATAACTACATACGTGAAATTTTCAACTATAAGAGACTACACCAATTACTAATACCATGGAGCTGGACCGCGGGTTTCACCGATTTTAAGAGGAAATTATTGTGACATGTAAATTAAATTACGCTTATTCACGGTATCAATATTATAAATATCAAATTTGGACTGATTGAACTAAAGTGAAAAAAATTGTAATTGACGTATGAAAAAAAAATGCTGAACCAAATATAAGTCGTAATTGTTCATCATCATATTATTATTATTATTACGATCTGTACTGAACTAGGCGCCTACTGTCAAACGAACACTACCACATCTGGTTTACATTGTCACGACCTACTGTAGTTAAAACCTCTTCTCAGCATCTCTCATGAACCCATCCAGCCATACAACACGATCGTTCATTTGTTTAGTTTCTACGGCTCCAATGAATGGGACGAAATATTGTCATATAATATAAACGTCATGATGGCGGCGATCAGCTGGCACGCTTCCAGGTGTAGGTAGGTAGGATGTAATGAATGAATGAATGTCTTATTCACCAGCGAGGTTTTGACGACCCCCCCGTGGCCAGGGAAATACTAACCTGTGTCAATGTGTTTAAGCGGCCCACCAGTATGATAGGGATAAGCCTTGTTTTACTGTTCGTTTTAATTACCAAAAGCCGAGTTTACAGTCACTGGACACTATTGAGAAAGAAGAAAAGGGAGGACGAGAGAGAAAGAACTGGAAATTCAGAACTCACTCACTCACTCACTCTCCCGCTCGCTCCATGGCCACACCCTCACACGTGCAGCCATTGTGCAGTGATACAACGAGTGAGAGTTAAACAGAGAGGGTGAGGATAATACAGGGTCGGTAACACGGGGGGCACACGGACCTACTGTAGGTGGGAGAGGAGAGGAGGGGTGGAACAAATTAAATGTCATTGAAACGCGAGAGCAAAGATGTCCGACTCACTATAGGTTACTTGTTGAGTCATTAAATAAATCTGAGCCCCACTGTGATGTTTCCTCACGATAAAATAAACTTGTCAATGTAGCCTCCGCCTCTTCCTCCTCCTCACAGCCAACCATGGTCCATCCCCGTATTTTCTTTATTAACTCATGAAATAATACTTTTAATTTGTACATTGCTTGTCGGTCAGAAAGACAAAATAGCACCAACCCATAAATATATACACACATGAAAGGGCAGGGGGGTGTGTGGGTGTGTTAACTGGACAGGTGCCAGGTAACTACTACACACTTGCATCTGGGACTTGGCCACCATCACTTCATTCAAGTATACATTACCCACACAGTCATGAACCACCACCAAGTATTTAAAGAGCACACGCACACAACTATAGTTAAGTCACATGGTTCTAACCACAATTACCAGTTATGGGTTAGCGTGGTATTAAGCCACTGGATCATAATCACAAGTACTCTTTATGTTCCTCAACTTTGAGCGTGGTTTACCTGTCACCTCGAAGTCCTGATTATTCCAATGTTTTTTACTCGCTTTAGTTCCTGGGGATCACTTCCCAGAATGCTACGTAATATAATAAATAAATACCTAAGGTTTATTAAATATGAGAATGAAACAGGTGTGATCATGTCCACTGAGACCCAGATAAGAGACCTCAACCAGCTGCTGGAAGACTGCCATAACCGTGATCCTGACACTCTGCCAAACAGCTGCTTCACACAAAATTCAACGACTTTTCCACTTCTGGTCATTTATCACGACAGGATTTTTTCATGATCTTCCAAGGCCACGGGGACCTAGTATATACTGTATATGTATATTATATAAATTGCTGTGATCTGCGAGGGTGAGTATAACGTTGTGACACTTCACGATTCGGTGCATAAAAAAGCCACCAAAACAATCCTCGAACAACGATCTTACCAGAAACCTTTAAGCAATGAAAATTCACAGGAATCTCATCGATTTCCTCTTTCTATAGATAGTTCTAGTGTCCTGACAAGCTACACTCACTCAGCCACACACACACAATCGACCCACGAGGGCATCTGGGAGGGCACTTCTTTTTTTTTCATACACTCTACCTCAGTGTTTTACCTATGTCATATACCATACATCCGGTTTCAAAATATTTCCATCTCTGACAAATGTACGATGACACGGTGAATACTGTACAGTATATATCTCACGACACACCTCATCTCGTTCTGCGGTTTATACGTTACAATAAATCGAAAAGATGAGTCACTACACAAATTAGCAACCATGTAAACAACAACTCTGGCAATATTTATACGCACATTTTCAACGATCAGACAGTTTTACTTATTCGTACGCAAGTTGTTTATATCTAACAGCAGAAACTCTTCCTCCACCACTGTCTTCAACATCTATGAAAGGCATTGTTACATAATATTGTTTAAGTTCTCACCTGGATCATTACAAGGCCCGCAGGACCACCCGTTAAAATGGCCTTCTTAGTATTACATTCTTCTGTACAGTACATTAAATAGAGCAAATCTCTCTCATTACATATATGTGGGGGAAAAATCCTGCGAATGACGTGGTTTGCTCAGCTTCGTTTGTACATAACACAGGTGCCTACTTTACCTCGGGACACCAAAATTAAAATTTCAAGATATACTACAATGTATAACTCAGCTACGCTTAGCTTGGTTAGGTTACCCTACACTTGTCTTGATTTTAATTATACCAGGCTAATAAACCGAGTTTAACAACTATATTACATCAGCCACCAGAAGTTACTGATTGACGCCAAAATGGAAGCACGGGAAACCGAATGTGTGTTGGTTGACAGCGAGAGGTTTACGTGTTGTGCGAGAATTTAATTAAATTGAAACAGTTTATTTAGCCAGAAACACAGATACAGGGTGGATAATAATAACTATATTAACATGGCTGAGCCAGTTGAGAACCTGGGCTCTCTTTTAGGAACCTGATATATACTATACATTTATCTCAAGGAAGTATTATGTAACATTTAGTAACATCTGGAATAGTACAATAGCATGGTGGTATTAAGAACATCTCATAATGTTTTGGCCAAAAATACTTTTTCTCTCTGAACTAAAATTTAATGTGCCTAACTATTTAAGTACATCCAGAATAATACACAAGCACCAAGAAATGACCTCGAAAACCCATAAGTGGCGAGTAATTAGCATTGCAAAAGTAATTAAAATATTCTAAAAATCATTTGAACATTTTCTAAAAGCCATTTGAACAAGTTATAATCAAGATATCAAATTTTGGTTAACAGATCCTTAAGCAGCACATTCAGGAGTACCTATACTGAAATTTTGAACAAAATCCATTTTTTGGCCGAAAATGACAAAAATTTATTTATTTTATTTATTTATTATGACTTTTTAGTTTATTTTTTTTATTTATATTATAAGTATATACATAAATTACAGAGGAATTGAAAAACATAAGTACAATGGGGGAGCAGTACAACATGGGTAATAAGGTTGAACAAGAGGACAGAGCTGTCAGGATTATGTCTTGTTGGCAAATATGTTTATTGCAATGGTAATTTCTTACCTATTAACATGATAATTTCCGATAAAACGGTTTTGATGGTACAATAAAAGCAGTTACTGTAAATATAGTAGGTATTACAAGAAATATTAATACTTAGACAATAGAGGAAAACGTCTCAAGATTTATCAGTTTTTCTTCAACACACCTAATAAATTTCCCTGGAGCCTCATCAACTGTCCTATTTATTTCCTGACGAATACTTCTGCCTTGAGTAATTGTATTCTATGAGCTTGACAGGTAGGGACACCTGAGAATTAGCACCCCAAGCTTTATTTCACTTGAAGATTAACCATCCTATCGCTACCTAGGGAGGTTAGGTTAGTATTATGGTGATCAAATTCCAGGTAAAATAAACTGATCTGCCAGGTATAATATCATTTGCTGATCTCAAATAAACATAAGAATTTATCCCACACGACTAACACGCAGCCCACATCCACACGCCCGAAATACGTGTTTTTATGTTCTTTAAAACACACGCGCACCTACACCAAAGGCTATTCAACTAACTTGAATAGCTATCTTCCCTCTCCAGACGAAAATAAGCTGAGGGAGAGGGTAATATTCAGGTAACCTGTTGACGGATATCCCAACTCAATACGTACCGTAATTCAGAAGAAAGGTGAGTACACTGCTTCCCACATGTCGGGGTATCAAATAAAGCAGTGTTCAGTCACTCAAAAAACTATCTTTACAAAAGTGTGTTGAGAAAATGACAACGGACGAAGGATTTTGACAACTCTACCGAGACAACAGGTGTCGTAGTGTTCATTCTGAAATTCATCACCACCTCCCCAGTAGAGTTTTTTGAGTGACTACAATTACTGTATGTAAAAAATGGTATATTCACTACACATTATTACCTCTCAACAAGAATAATGCATCAGCGGAATAGTATGTGCATGAGGGCGTCTTGTGTTGCTATAATGGACAGTATGGACTTCAGGGAAAACTTGACCCAACACTTACGCCCGTATTATTAAACAACATCTTCCCTTGAAGAGGGTCGTCGTGTTTCAAACCGAGTTTTAAACTAAATAAGTCCTGAGGGATACCGCAGGACAGTACTTAACGGGATGGTGTGGCGGTAAAATGAACTAATTCTAATATTATAAATAAATTTTAATGGAATTAGTTAATTTTACCGCCACACCACCCCGTTAAGTACTGTAGTGTCCCTCAGGACTCCTTTAGTTTAAAACTCGGGTTGAAACACGACGACCCTCTTCAAGGGAAGATGTTTATAATACGGGCGTTAGTGTTTTAATTCAGATTAACTGTAATTGGCACAGTTTTTAGTTCTTTTCGAACGAACGCCTGAGTACTGCACTGTTCCTCGAAGACCGTATCACCGGGACAACATTATGACAACCTACACAACGTAATAAAACAATGTTAAGCTTTAACCTCCTAAGGGAGTTGTACAATATTAATTTCTCCGCGCCAGCCTTACTGAAGGAGTGGAACGGATCAGCTGTTCAGCGTCACGTGATGACCCACATCCCAACGTCTCTCCAATACAAGTGCGCCGCTAATATCCCCCCCCCTCTCTGACCCCACCCCACCAACTCCCCTTCCCCCTCACCTACGTTGCGACGTGTGGCATCCCTTCCTCCCGCAGTGAGTTGCCTATTGCTGGCCGACAACTGTGGTATAAAACCAGCGCGAATCCAAGGGAGATTCAGCTTGAATCGAAGCGTCGAGGATACGTCCACGCAACATTCGAATCTACTCCAGAGGCTACCACTGAAGAATAACAGATGACTTACAAGGAAAATCAATTACTAATGATAAAGAAGTACACAAAGCTTCAATGAACACACTCAGCCCCAGTGATTGTGATAAATTAAGAGACAATGCAGGAAAGATCTGTTCAGTTAGTGAATGTAGGCTCCTCCCAGTGAGTCATCGGTGAGTGGAGCGGCTGGGATCCAAGTGTAGACGAGGACCCAGTCCTCACAATTGTACGTAAATATCGTCTTTCACACCCTGGACATTTACCAAGGACAATGTTTAACATTATGAGAACACAAGTTTAATTTGGTGCGGACAATAAGTTTAAATACGGGGATCAAACCATCCTTAAGAATTGTCTTCACCCTAGTAACAAGTGCACCACTAAAATAATTTGCTCAACGAGACCGTGATATGTTCAATAATTTCGTCGGTCTAAGATCATATAAAACACAATCCTTCCTGAAAATTTTCCCAAAAGAATATTCCTACTATGTTAGAGGAGTACTCTTTCGTGCAATTAAAATTTTTAATATGTTGACACAGACATCCGCACGACGCAGGCACAGGTTTACGTCTAACTGTTTCATGTTGTGACAACAATTCAGTAGTCCAGATAATGGAAACTTCTTGTGTGGATATGGCTGAGACCTAACTCCATCTGTAAAGCTGGTGACCACATCAACTAGTTGTATAGTGTTCTGTGTTGCTGCCATTACATGTCAACCGATGCTAGTTTATTATCTGTGTGTGTGTGTGTGTTTTATTTTGTTTCAAAAACACAACATTCCTAATGCCAACACACACACTGAGCACCGGGTGCATCAGCTCGACTGCCGTTGCACAGGCCAACTGATTGTCCACTCTAAAATAAAAGTTACCAGTGTAAACATACCTCGCAACATTAATATTACCGTGGTTATGATCTGAGGTACACATGCCTCTACGTCCCCAGTATACGTGACATCTAGGGACACAATACTCTGTTCCATGAACCTCAAGTCTCGTGTGCCACTGCTGCATGACCTGGGGTGAAGGTGCCACGACCATTGTTACCAACACACTCCACACCACCACGTGTTTCTTACTGTGGATTACGGTACTCCTCCCCCTCTGTGTGTGTGTGTGGTGGAGGTAGTCTGCCCCAGCACCAGCGTGTATTATAAGACCCTCCCTCCCACCATCCCTGTAGCGCCGTCAGAATTACATCGCCCAAACATATCATTATGGCATTATTCGCATTATTACCCCCCTCCGCTACACTAGTTTTTCCTACCCAGGTTCACCAACGCACACAGCCACCCGCTTTCACCAACCCCGAAACTCGAATTCCATTAATTTACATTTTTTTTCTTATTATTCGATTATATTACAAAACCACCAGTCTTAACCTACGGCTGGCTGCTGTACAAGTGTGCGTCTCTCTCGTACTGTTAATGAAGGTGAGAGATTCGGAAAGAGAAAAGACAGTCATGGTTGTTGGTCAACCTGGGAGTATACACCACCAGGTTCCCACAGTAGTGTATAATTTATTGAGTGGGTGAAACTCTTCTCTGCCCCCGCAGCTTTGTCTCTCAGCAAGCTTCCAGGTAAAATAAGACAGGTGACGATACACTGACGCACAACATATCCTCTTAACAACCCCAACAAATTGCCTTCGCAAGCGAGATGTCACGGGTTCGATTCCCAGGCCGGTGGAAGTTGTTTGGACATACTTCCTAGCCCCAATTGGTCTCTGTTCACCTAGCAGTAAAGTAGGTACCTGTTGTTAATCGAAAGTTGCGAATTCGTATTCAGGGACAAGTTGTTGGAGCTTCCAGTAACTTCATGACATTAACCACTGACTCTTCAGGCTTCTACGCCCTTAACTCATGAGACAAAGGCAAGCATGAACTTAGCATGCTTCCCTGTTGGGCACTGTAAACGCTTCTGCGCTTCACCTTACACAAGGATGTAGGGGAGTGCCCAATAAATAATAAAAACAAAAATTCCTCCTTGAAAATATCAACAACTCTCCATGATAATTTTTTCTGTTAACTTGACCGTCTCAAGGTCAGGGTGTTGTACTTGAGGTTCCACTTACGTTACTTTATTTTTTGCTAATGACTTTCGCTTGTAAATAATTGTGTACCCAACATTGCTGTATTTTCCAAGTGCGTACAGTCGTTAATTCATCATAGCCAGCGTAAAGCGAGTCGAGCTTCTTTTTTTTTTTACACACTACACAGTAACAACACAGAGGGGTGTATAACGTAATTATTTCAGAGAATAATAGAATCTCAAGAAGATTAGGAAAACCAGCTAACCTAACCAAACCCTGGAGATTTACGTTTGGGTGTTTTAATCATTCCACGTGCCTAGTTAGTCTTCATGAGATCCGTAAAATAGCTTCTTCTTTACAACCCAACTGTTGTGTATATCTTATTAGTCCAGCAGGGGCCAATTATACTTAATACCTCTGATCAGATTAATGTATCAATACACTATCTGTATACCAGCCGTCCACACCGCCCCAGCACCCCCCTCACTCACGCCTACATCCTATTCTCACCCACATCACACCACTCACCCTAGTTCACCCACATATATCTCTCTCTCTCTCTCTCTCTCTCTCTCTCTCTCTCTCTCTCTCTCTCTCTCTCTCTCTCTCTCTCTCTCTCTCTCTCTCTCTCTCTCTCTCTCTCTCTCTCTCTCTCTCTCTCTCTCTCTCTCTCTCTCTCTCTCTCTCTCTCTCTCTCTCTCTCTCTCTCTCTCTCTCTCTCTCTCTCTCTCTCTCTCTCTCTCTCTCTCTCTCTCTCTCTCTCTCTCTCTCTCTCTCTCTCTCTCTCTCTCTCTCTCTAACCTGCACCAAAATGCCCAAAGCTGCTTGTGAGAATGTAAATATTTGATCACCTAAAGATTAGACACACCCAGCCTATTTCACCGGATGATTAAACACCCTAATGCTTTGGATTGGAGGGGGGGGGATGTTAGGTTTAAGTTAAGGTAGGGTAATTTAAGTTAGGTTTAGATGAGATTAAATTAACCCTAATACTATCTGGGGGGAGTAGGTTTAAACTAGGGTGGGGTAGTTTAGGTTAGGTTTAGATTAAATTAAAGTGGGGAAGGGCAGGTCAGGCAATCCTAAGTCAATAAACAGCGCCAAACTTCCCCCAAGGTCACACAGATATGAATCCAAATGACGTCACGGGAGGAAGATCGACATTGGTTTGTTTACATCAAGCTGGTGTAACAAACAGACCCGACTCAAAGACCGCCAACGCACGTCCTCACTTACGCCCATTTCTCACGCCTACCCATCAACTGGGGTAAATTACACGCCGCCCCATCCGTTGTGCACTAAAGCCAATTATTTTTTTTCCTGATTAAGAATAAAAGACTATAGAAAGCTTCCTGTCTCCGGCCTTAAAAATGTTTTATGTGACCGTGTGAATTGTTTTTACACCTGCCCATAATGTTGACCCAATAATAAAAAGGAAATACATGAAATATGAACTGAATAAAAACTAAATGCATAATAGGTATAATACACTATGGTTCGGAAAATTTCACCG
Source organism: Homarus americanus (assembly GCF_018991925.1). Lineage (NCBI taxonomy): Eukaryota > Metazoa > Arthropoda > Malacostraca > Decapoda > Nephropidae > Homarus > Homarus americanus. The sequence goes on along the minus strand of NW_024721643.1, from coordinate 790,582 downwards.
CTATACTGTGAATGCGGGAAACACTTTTTTACGTAATACTAATTGAAACTGTCAAATGGTCAGTGAAAATAAACCTTTATATAACAATTCAAGTTTTGTTCTCAACCTACATCTATATAATAGCAAATAAGTATTAATACAATAAAGTGTCCAATGCCCCCCCCCCATACTAACGTGGTAATTTTATGAACCACTCTGTATCTTTTGAACTGCAACATGATACTGTACAATGCTGACCAGGGTCCACCTACCCACATACTGACGGGATATGTACTGTTATGTAACACTCAATAATATACTACGTGAGGGTGAAGATAACCAAGTTACTTTATTTTAATTCTAATATTTCTTCTTTTCTTTTCTCGTGTACTATGAAACAGCAGGTACAGCCGGACGTAAGAACACGAGTTGTATTTAAAGACTCCCTCCTGCGGGCCCATAAAAACAAGAATGTTGCTCACAACTATAACATCCGTTTCCATGAATTGCTTCCGTTTTTCCTTACAAGGATAATCACTGACCTTGAACAAACCGGACACAAAACGTCATGTTTAAACATACATACAATCACGCGCGCGCACGCAAGAACACGCACGTACGCACATTCTAGATATTCCTAATACAGTGTTTATCGTTATGTTCAAAGACCTTAAGGTAAAAAAAAAATATTCTTCAACATGACCCACTATTACAGCGCCTACATCTACAACCCCCTTAAGCTCTTTATCCCAAGTCTCAAAATATTCCTAGAAAAAGTGTGAGGAGAAATAATTACAAGTGAGGGACCCATATACATGTCGACCAAAACTCTCCAGTTGCAAAGACGATAACCAAAGATAAAAATACCCTAACATGACCGTATTGCAAGGTGCACATCACCCCAACCCAGAATGTTTGTGCCACGTTCGAGATGTTTCGTATAAAACTGTAGATTGGACACTACAAAGCTTCACATTATGATCAGGTCCAACACTATGACCCCCACCACTAACAGGAACATATAAATGAATCAAATAGCTTCATAACCAAATCAGATAATCCATGGATGCATACAGATAAGCCTACCAGACTCTGTATGTCAAACAAACTGGAGTGGGTCGTATGAAAATCAATATTCTCTCCCCTCCTCATGCGCAGTGGACCGTAGAGTCCAAAACAGTATGACCAGTTTCATTACTTCATAAAACACACACACACACACGACACACACACACACCAATAATTACTTGAGCTCTAACATCTTAAAATATATACCATTCAGAATATAAACAAGACAGGTGATGCCAGTCTTGTACGGTACTTAACTACCTAAACTTCTGAAGATACGCAAATTAATAAACAAACAATGAAAGTGTTGTGTGTTTACAGCACTTCAAAACATTTAGATAAGGTGAAAAAAGAGAAGCGGTGTTATAAGCAACTACTGTTATGGAGATATTGCAGGGCGTGGAGGAAGTGGTGGTGACGGGATACAACATCTAGGCACTGCAGGCCGTACAGGGTGTGGAGGAAGTGGTGGTGACGGGATACAACATCTAGGCACTGCAGGACCGTGGAGAAAGTGGTGGTGACGGGATACAACATCGATATACTGCAGGCCGTACAGGGAAAAGTGTTGGCAGAAAGCAACATTGGGTCATGATCAGGACAAATAATATGGTTTTCTCAACAACAGGTCGACAATGAAGCAAAGAATTGTACTTACTCCAACAGTCACTGGCAAGGACCCCACACTGGGGTACGGGGCTTTATTCCACTGTTACCAAACAAAACACAACTAGGAGGGGAAAAATTGACAATGGGGGCAGCAGCTCAGCGGGTGAGTAAGGATATGCCACAATAAAGCTACAGGCGGGTGGTCTTGGCGCAAAGGAGGGAGACTGTTAAGCGTTCGAGATGAAAAACAATAAAGATCATGATAAGGATTTGTGCTAGGTATAATGGTATTACTGTATATGACGTGTTGTGAAAACAATGGCAAATATTTAACATGTGAGACAGCTATCTAATGTAAGAGCAGGACACAAGAGGAAACAATGACTGTATTATGTATAAAAATCACTGAGACGAAAAATTGTATGGTGCGTTAACAAAGCTGGAGTGGTGTGGCTCCCCTGACAGCTGTTTCATCAGGGAAAGTGTTGTTTAGGTAGCAATAAAACATGTTTTGTTACGTGGTGACAGGGACATGTTGGGCAGTGATAAAGACAAATGAATCAGTAACTGACAAGTATGTTGTGTGGTAATGCTACCATGGAGCAACGTGTAGTGACCGACTGTAGTGTTGTGTGATATCAATGTTAGACGTGTTATGGTGACAGACGGGTGTCATGTGACAATGAGAGGGTGTTACACGGTACTTACACTCGGTGAGGCTGGCGATGCCCGCGAGGGTGGTGACGGGCACTTGCGGGTTGGTGTTCGGCTCCCCATTCATCGTGCCCCATCACTACACCTGCAACAACACACAACCTCTATCAGTACATACCTGTAGCACACCTGACTCACGGCACCTGGACCTTACAGTGCCACCCACCCCACTACTCTCACTGCTGTAGCCCCCCAAGGGAGCCGAGCACCGTGCAATTTTTACCTGTAATAATCGCTCGGTTCTCTTACTACAATCCGCTACTCAAGGGTAACAACTGACAAGATATCCCAACATGACCGGGTTTTATCTTGCCCTTATGACACTGTTAGTATGAAGGCTACATAAACCAATGACAAATGATATAATAATTTTAAAAACAATACCTGTAGTTCCTTCCCGGGGCTCTCCTTCCCTCCTCCACTACAGCCTGGCCCATCCGGAATACTTTAAAGACAACTGTCGAACTCCCTTATGAAGACCATGTTTATCTCGTACCTGATGTTTACAGCGTGTCCTCAGGTTACTCTTTACGGCCCTCTTACTCTAACAGCCTGCCCCTGTACCGTTCCTGCCGTTCCGTACAACACACGACGGCAATACGATAAAGGACACAGGCTGGACCATTTTATTAGTAGCTTGTTACTGTTTACATATTAAAATATTAAGGGACACTCAAATTCCCTAACAAATACACAACACTGATTCAACTTTTACCAAGACTGAAGACGTGGGACCAGACACTCGAAAGCTCGTACTTTGAATGTTCCTTGCAACTAAAGATGTAATGGATCACCTGAAGAATAGGCACCCCAGCTCTCTTCACGTGATAAATAAAACACCTGAACTTTACCTGAAGAAGTTAGGTAAAGGTGTTTAATCATCATGTGGCGTAAAGTGGAGTGCCTCTATGTAACAACACACCGAACTGGTTGCCCTAAAAGCTAAAGCACAACACTTGGGTACGGCAGCTACACAAATCACGGCATAAATAAACTGTTCTACCTTAACTAAATACGTTAACTTAGCACCAGGTAAACGGAAAAAAATAACAAAAATGAATATTTAGAAAAAACTCCTCTGCTAATTCCCCTTAATTTTTGCTAAGTAAATGTATTAAGCTAAGGTAAAGTCTCACGGTGATGCTAACGTTATTTGTGGATGTTAGTTTTGTGCTTTGGCCTAAGTAAACCAATTAGGTACATTCTTACATCTTCAGTTACAAGGAAAATTTCATCATACAAACCTTGGAAGAATCCGACCCCTGCTGTACATGACTTAAGCTCACTCTCGCAAAATACCATAATTACGGACCAAGACACACACTTCCTCTTCCTGCCGATATGATGTTTGCCCGTTTGCCCGGTGTACTTTCCCTCATAAAGAATTTTTGCAATTTTGTGCGAGACAATATGACAATGGACGAAAGCTTTTGACGACCCTATCGAGACCAACAGGAGTAGCGGTGTTTATCTTGAAATCCATTGGACCCAACACTGAACGACAATTTGACTACATTATATAACACATGAAACATTACGTAACAAGCAAGATGACTGGAGCAGCAGAATGACACAGCACAACACACCACCAGAAACAAATGACGTTGGAAGATATATTGTGCTGTAAATATAGATAATAAAGTTCAACTGTTTCATTAACCATTCTATAACAGTGAACACATTCTTGGCTCAGTCTTACTGCTTTTAGATACTCATTATACGAAAAGACAAATAAAACGAAATACGACAACGTAATAAACAGGACGCCCACCACCCCACGATAGTCAGCCGTTACGAGGGGAACTACAAGTCTAAGTCGATACGGGAGAATGTCCCGGTGATGGAAGTCTTTGTTACAAGATCATTGAGAGTCAACTAATGGGAGCACCTCCAAGAGGTGATGGACCGGCTCGAGTAGGAAGAGGTGTTCACACACCGGTGTTACCGTGTGGTCCATCGCGTACTGTTACGCGGTCACGGTCATTTGTTGGGTGGCGGTGTTCCTGCCTTTTCTCGCTCAACATTTAATTTGCTAATGGGAAAAGTGGTGGTTAGGCAGCTGCCGCGTTTTTGCAGGTGTCAACCATGGAGGTATATCTCTATTCCTCCATGGTGTCAACTCCCCACTTGTTATAAAATGAATGAGCAGTCCCAGGGAAGAGGATAGAGGATACAGTAGTTGGAAAAAATACAGATTTTACCAATGTCAATGAAACCTTGTCTTATGCGTGGGAGGATGACAGCATCAGGAATGTATTCTAAAACTTACCTTGTCCATGTAGACGTGTTCTCGGATCATGATCCTTTATGTATAAAGGTTTTCAAAGACCTTTAACGAGAACGCTAACATGGCCAAGCGGAAGGCTTGTGTGTCTAAGGGCACTCGAGGGTGTGCCTCATGTGGTGGCAGCATGCAAGAAGCCCACCTCCATAATCATGAGTCACAGCTCCCAGAAAACACCCAGACATTTCACTCAGACACCGAGTCTGACGCGGGGTGACTTAACTTTCCTAAGAGTTACACACCAGTTGTTAAATATTGTTGAGGCGGTCCATAACCACGGAATACTCATCAATTATCTCGGCACAACAACGAGACACTGTCAGTTTGACAACACAGTTCACGTAACCCTCCCAAACTTGTTTCTCCACAATGGAGGACCAGACGGAAGCCCACCCCTTCTAACACTGGAAAAAGAACTCGGGGCCCCTCCAGTCGGACAGTGGCTGAGAAAACCCGCCAAAATACACACTGGTGGGTTGACCCCGAACTCTACCCTGAAGGGAAGGCCTCACCAGCCTCCGACATCTCCCTGTGTCCTCATAAACACTGTCAAGAAGTGTATGCGGATACAGCCACAGGCCTTCTACACATTTCCAGAGCAGGGCACGTCTTAGCTCCGATAAGAGGCTAACCATTTCTCAACTCACTGACAAGGTGTGTGAGCCGATGGAAAATTATCGAGTATAACATTTTCTTTCTTCTTTTAAACTTTTACTTAACTTTCAACTCCGATCGACCAATATCAATCTAGGCTTTGTTGCAGAGGTTTTGTAATTAACAACTGTGGAGCCCCAAGACATACTTGTGGCTGCTCATGTGACTGAACATGGTGAACAGTGCCACCCCCCAGAGCCCTACGTCCAGGTCACCTGAACTTGGCTACGGTGTTAAGTTGTTATAATGTTATGACTGCGCTTCAACAACGTACTGTAGGGTTTTAATCGTGTATACAAATAGCAATATTAGTACAGTAATACACAAGTCTAACAACGATAACAAATTATGAGATAGAACTGTGTGTAGGTGTTGAGTACACGTGCTCTCCGTGTTGTGGCATTGATGTGTGTACTGTACAATATTCTCTTAATATTTCACAGACTACTGTTAATGGTTTAGATTCCTGTCAGATTTATCGAGGAATTGGTGACTTCACTCTGGTGAATAGATGGCAACGTTTACTCACCAAGACGTGACAAGTATGGTAACGTGTACTAAGATTGTTCTCAAATGGAAGCCTGGCGGACTGTACGCAGATAAAGCCATGGCAACTTAAAGTAAAGAGAAACATGTCAGGAACTGTAATGGATCCCCGCCGTCAGGCGTCTGAATGTTACATGTTATTTCAATCTGATCTGTCCCAAGATGACGAAAACGTCACCAACATTATAATTTTACACCACTGGAAGCACACAGTCACTCAGTGCAAGCTGAGCTCCTTGCCGAGATGACGACAACTAAAATATGTTGATAGAATGAAATTCCTTAATATTTAAAATATTTAAAGCAGACAAGGACCCCGTTGCTTTATTAAACACTGCTGAGTTAGCTTACATGAGACTCGGAGACCTTGGTTAGTTGTGTATATTTGACGAGTAAACACAGACTTGAAGGATTAACGGTGTAAGTGGGTTACTCTCTCAGCGTTTTGATTCTGGTGCCAATAAATCTTTGGTTGAAAATGACACTCGCTCTCTCAGCATGCACAACGGAAGCATGGGTGGTAGGGGAAGACTTAAAGGTTAACTCTCAGTCTTAACCTCATCCTGTTAATGCATCAGTTCAGGTCACATTAATCAGCGTAGAATGGTTCATAATTAAGGATAATAGTAATGATAGAATAATATCTCGGCTTCTGGCTTCCCCGTGTTGACCATATTGTTGTTGTTGGCAGAATATAATGATACGGAAACTAGTGTATATTATCTGCGGCCATAGATATGAAGAGATATTTATATAAATGTCTAGTTTGTTGATAGAGGGCATTGGGGTCAAACTAACTCGTGTTATGTGTACCTGTCCTGACCCATCACAAAGAAAACCTGTAATTTTCAGGCCCATTCGCTCCATTAATGTTGTGATTCCTGTGTACACTAATTTTCGCCTCTCACCACCTATAAACACCTCATTCATGATGTGAGAACATTGGTCTCACAGACTACAATAATGTGTACAGTATATGTTTATATTAATGTAAATTTATGTATATTGTCTGGAGAACTATTGTATAACATGGTTAAATTTATTGGGGGGGGGGAAGGCACCAGGTCTGCAGATCTTCATTTACTGTACTCGCTGAACTTGTATATAGAGAGAGATCAGTGTGACTCAACATTATCTACCGAGTGCGTCCTGGCTGAAGATACCTTACATGAACCAGTATCATTTGACGTGATAAATGTTGTATAACAGAAAAAAAATTGTAACGGAGTTCCACGGAGTGTTAGCTCCGGGTATAAATGTGTTATGGTAGGTAAAGGTTTTGCAAAAGTCATCAAAACAGTGACAGAGAATATCTACGCTACGGTATAGGAAGAGCGACAAGATATCCCCGTGTGGGCGGTAAGCTTGTAATTTCTCTTTAATCTTGCGAGTGTACAGTGAAGCACCCGCGGTATATTTACTGCAGTTTAAAAGAGAAAAAGACATAACCTCATATCACTTATTTTGCTGAAATAAATTAAGAAACGTAGATACCTCCTTAAATTCTCCCTGACTAATAACAATAAGGAGTTGCCAGTAATAAATGGATGAGTATATACATGACATTAAGAAAGAAACAAGCCAACTCCCTCCAATTAATATATTTATACACTAATAAAGAGTAAGAAAAATACAACCTATGTTATACCAAGCAGCAACGATGTTAAACAAAAAACAAGCACACTATCCCCCATAAACTAGCATCACATCATATACAGGTGTCCAGCCACCCAGAGTCCTGCCGCAGCATCGCCTCTCAGTACACACACACCCACCTCCTGTGTAGTGTGAGGGAGAGGCCACTACCTCCCCCACACCGCTGGGAACCAAATTAGTAGAGTAAAATACCCGGGTCAAGGCGGCAAGATCGTGAGCGGGTGGGGTGACCAGCCTCCAGGGGAATTTATTTACGACCTGAACACTTCCCTCACATTTTCTCCTGAAGCGCATCCCGTAAGTGATGTGTTATTTATTGGTTTCTTCAATTTCAAAATGGCGACCTCAGGGGATAAGTCCTACGTTATGTTTTTGTCGCCGGCCAAGACAAAAATGAGGCTCAGAGGCCGAGGATATAACGCTGGTTCGGTCCCGGAATACTCCCAGTTCACCCAGCTGTAAATAAATACCTAGCTTGTAAAGTTTGGTAAGCTAAGGAGGTTGAACGCATTGTCGGCCACGCTGCCTCCTTGCTTATAGAGTCTACACAACATGCGTATGGGATCTACTTTCAAGACAATACTGACGCCTGACAATAACACCACACACACCAGAGCGTTGTGAAAAAAAAACAAGACTTAAAAGAAAAACAATACTATAACATGATTACACCAAGCAATATTATAACTTTTTATAATATATTTGTAGCTTTGTAACAAGATATAACACCTTAGACAGTAGTGATATTCAAACAGTTTATTTAACCGGAAAAATACAGATACAGAGTGAACAATAACAACACTGATATGGTTGAGCCAAGTGAGAGCCTGAACCCTCTTAGTGACACCTGTTATATACTGTACATTTATCTCACAACATTCAATATCATTTGGATTATCACAAGTTGTTGGTAAATATGTATTAGAAAGACAGTGGGTGGAGGCGACAGAACATGGGTTGGGATAAGGTCAAACAAGAGGACAGACAGTCAGGATTATGTCGTGAAGGCAAATAAAAATCATTGTAATGGTAATTTCTATCAACGTGATAATATATGATATAATGGTTTCTAATGGTACAGTAAAGGTTAACAGTAGAAACTCCATACAGTATAGTGACTTATTACAATACCGGACCTACAACACACTATACTAACATACGGACATAAGACACTATACTAATATACAGACATACAAGGCACTATACTAACAATTTGTAACACACTAGATAATATTGTAAGAGCAAGTCACAAGCAACACACGAGGAAGTAATGGGTAACAACACATCAGAGAGTAACAAGTCACAACACACGAGGCAGTAACAACAGTAACAGAACACAACACAAACAACAAAACACACAACTGTAAAGATTTGTTTTTTAGATTCCCCCCCCCCCGAGGGGGCTAGTTTATTGGGCACCCCCTCACATCCTGTGCAAGGTGAAGCACAGTAGCGTTTACAGTGCCCATCTGGGAAGCATGCTAAGTTCATGCTTGCCTTTATGACTCATGCATTAAGGGCGTAAAAGCCTGAAGGGTCATAGGTTTTGTCAGCAAGTTACATAAAGTGACAGAATGATGAGTGTGTGTGGGGGGGTGGGGGGAAGTTCCCGGTACAGTTCCTCTGTTTATGGCAAAGAGTGGCAGGTCCCTAATACTATCAAGTGCCAGGCCTGTCACTCGGAGGAGGGATATCTGGTCAGGGAGGGAAGGTGTTGGTAACGGCTGGGGACCTGCAGGAGGAGGTCATAGGGCAAGTGAGGATGTAGTGAGAGAGGGTGTGAGAGTCGGGTTGGCCACAAAGTTTATAAACAGTGCGGCCAGGCACTTAGTATCCATTTAACATCCACTACCGTTGGTATTATCTGACACCCTGGCTATTGATCCAACAGCAGAGAACCACTTAACTCCTAACTGGCCTTGGGAACCACACACACACTTGACCCCACATCCAATCGGGTTTCCCACACTAGCCACCACCCTTGAAGCCTCTGATTATCTAACACACGTCTTGGGAATTACGCAAATTTGCCAGTGGGACTTTTTTCTTTTTTCAATTTATTACTGCAAAATGGAGCTTGAATACGGAGGTAGAGACTAGTTAGCTTTGCGTCTTATGAGTGTTTGTGCATCAGTGTACTTGTGATGGGAAGGAGGCACCGCAGCTGTTGTCTGGTGTTGATCGCAAGAGTTCAAAGTTGAAGTCTCGCGAAACATGAATCATATGACGGTAAAAGTCAAGAGTATCAGGGAGGAGGTTACGCTGGGCTCCACCTCCCTCCCACGCGCTGTGAGGTATAACCTTTAATTCTTCATATGAAATTCTTGGAAACTTCGGTGTTTGATAAGATACAGGTAGAAGACCACAACCAAGAGGTCATTTCAGTCAGTTTTAATACACTGTCGTCTAGCCTTGAGAGTAAACTTCTGCTTATATGTTAACACAGGCGGAAGAAAGTCTGGGGATTCTGGCTACGTATCGTCTACACTAAAGGGAAGAGCTGACTGTTCCTTGGTGAATTTTAAAGTGAGAAGTTACTTCATAATTAGAGAAAGAGTTAGGTGTAACTTATGAGGGACTGTCCAGTGTGAGGTACTAAGCAGCGAGGACCAGTGTAGGAGGCCTACGTGCAGGAAACGTGAGTGCTGAGCCTCACTGTTGATCTGATGCTCACCAGCTGCACAAGTGGCGGAAGACACCAAAACCTGCAGCGTTGTTTGTTAGTTACAGGAGTGGCCACCTCCCTCGTAGTCCCTCCCAAACACACAAACCTCGCATTCTTAATTCTAGGACTTCTACTGTACACTGTTATGTGACCAAGTACCTCAGCTTTGTTATAAAAAGTATAAATATAAAAGCGAACAAGAAAATCAGAGGTTGTCAGTAATAGTGGGTACGTCTCCAGCCTCGTCACCACCCCCGAGGCCATAACTCTTTAAGGGATAATGACAATATAATTGAAAATGCTCTTGTGCAATAAATATGTAGAATTTATTAAAGTTGCCTTATTCACCACTTGCAGGCAGACTAGCAGACTGACACATGGAGAGCATGCATTCCTACAACACCCCCCCCCCCCGCCTAATGCAGCGTGAGGGAGGGGGAACAAAATAATACCCGATATATGACCACCGTTGGTATGCTTCCTGTGAACGGGGAACCTCGTGTTTTCCTCCGAGCATCAATAGTATCACACTACCTTCACCCGCATGAATAAAGGTGATCTTATGTGAGTGACAACTGGCTACCACTTGTCGGGTCCGTTAAGTGAGCGAGGAATGGGCGGGCCAGGGAGGTGCGGAGTGAGAGACATCATCATACACGTGGCAGCTGGGCCAGCGCGACGCGCCAGTTATCGTGCGTAAGGCAGCCTGGGAGAGTGGCGGGGAGAAGCCGCGATGAAGACGCCATTGGACAACCCAACCTCGATTTACACACTCATCAACTCACCCCGAGGATCCTAGCTGTTCGCACCTGCTCCTCTACCTCCGGGAGAAGAACAGGTGGGATAAATTACACATACACACAAATCTACGTATGAGAAAGAGAGGGTTAAGTAAATCTCTTTTAGTTCAGTTTCTATGAACACAATAAGGCAATACTTTTTATGATACTGTACAATCTAATCGCAACCTGTACTGTTTACCTCAACCTCCAGTGTGCTGGTACTGTATTGTTATTTCTTAAACCTTTATTTACGCCACGCATACACGCAAAGCGCTCGTACAGGTATACATAGTTTTTTAGTTTAGTACACACGCCCACATACAGTACACACATAAGGGTGGTGGCCAGTGGCAGGGTGCTAGAGCGGAGAGTAGGTACTACCTGACGCGTCACGCACCAGCCAGGTCGCTGCTGACGGCCGGGTTCGTGGTGGTGGTGGTGGTGGGGGGGGGGGGGGAGGCTCGCACACTACTACCAACCACCACCGTCAGCCGTCCGCCCGCCCTGCCAGACACACTCAACACCTCTTCTGTATGAGAACTTCTTCGTGTGCCGGCAGCGTTACCAACATTCCTCATTCTCTGAGCTGAGACTATCTTATTCTTATCCCTGGCCGCTACACCCCGTAATTGTTGCTCCTCACCCACTAATTAAGACATTTCTAGCTAACAAGTTGTACAATGTACGACAAGAAAATAACGACAAATGCCTGCGTAAGTAATACAACGAATAAAGAGTGAGCCTTCGCCCTAAATAACGGGAAAATGTTACGTTTAGCGAGTGGCTGATGAGAACTGATAGAGCGCGGTGGACCATGTTTAAAGTGATTCATGACACGCACTAAAGATCCTAACATTACCAAAAAGTGCCCACTGTTTGGTAACATCATGACAGTGTTTTGGTGAAGTAATATACCCAGGTCAAACTTTTTGTACCAGTGTGTGTGTGTGACTACCCTTGACAAAAAGAGGCGATAAAAACTAGTAAGATGTGACAGCTTTAGGACAACAAACAAGACCACTGCTGACCGTATAGACTGGCCTAGCAAGAGCACAGGAGGTCGTGAGAAGGAGGTACAAACTAGACTGTCTAGATATCACACCAATATTGATATTGAACGTTTTTTAGCCAGAATAATACAGATAGAGTCGATAATAACAATACTGACATGGCTGAGCCAATTGAGAGCCTGAGTTCTCTTAATGGCATCTGATATAATCATACTGCACATGATAAAAAAAATATATTAATTCTATGTTCGATGAGAATTTAAGAATGCCATTCCTATTAAATCCTAATAAATTCTTAGTGGTCAATAATACCATCTATCATTCCGCCATTCGAACGAGTCAACCTAGACCAACACTTAATCCTTTGGTCAGATAAATAAGTATACTGTATAGTGATAAATATAAAGTATTGGCATTGGTGAACATAAATGAGGATGTTGGTAGTGTTTGAACTAGTCGTATTAACAAGCTTTATGGGTTCAAAAATGGTATTATGTTTTTGTCTTTTTGTTTCGTTTTTTTAACACTACAACGCTACCAAACAAAACCCATCGTCCAACCTCAACCAGGCCCGATGAAATGTAGTGTTGGTCATAATTTATCATTCTGTATATTTATAGTTATTTGATTAAGTCACCCCAACATAACATAAGGGCCTCAATGGAAATAAACCTTAAATGGCTCTTTTGGGGACTATCCTTGTTTAAATCGAGTTAGTTTATCATTTACTGTATACCTCCACTGTCCTCTACATGCTGAACCTTAGTGAGCTTGTACGACGATCTTAATGAATACAGGTATATATTTATCTGGGAAATTCACGCTAAGAGGTAAGTTCGGGGAAGGATCTCGGGAGTCCTCGCTTGGTGCTAGACCCAGGCTCTCTTCACCCATGTCTGCTGTATCAGGAAGATTTCTGTTTGTAACCGGTGAAGAATATGCAATTTTACAGCGCCGGAGATCTTGGACCTCATTGACTTCATGAAATACCAGGAAGGATACACCTGGTCAGTCATTAGTTTTCTCTCAAGTGCTAATGCAAATAACACAAGAGGCGTGGCCACCCTCCAGTAAACGTACACTACAACACGTTACTTACACACGTGCTTCGCCTTCATCAGTAGAGGGCACCCAGTAGCTAGCAAGATAAAACTGGCTAGATTGTTTCATTAACCCACAATACGACTACCTTATCATAAAATGCAATACAAAGGTCACGCACACACCACTTCCCTTCTTCTGACTTCAGCAATTTTGCAACACAAGAACAAGTTTAGAGACAGATCGTGACTGTCTTATTTTCTCTCGCTGGCTAATCAACCAATACTTCACATGTTGGTTCGAGAGCTTTACCCAATCTAATCTGTGAATGTATAATTAACCAGGTACGATTTTTCCCAACTGCTATTTTTTTAGGTGATTCCATCCCAAGAGTAAAGTCTCATTTAATATGAAAACGAATCAATTCCTTCTAGCTTTACAAGGCATCCAAACCATGATAGTAAAATTAATATAAATTAAATTACAATAACCCGGATAACTAAACGCTGCCATCACTACCCAGAACCTCCTGTTTAATTAATGCCTTCAGAAGATTCTTGAGTTGACATTTACATGCCGGAGGAGATGGGTTGAGGTCATTTATTAATGGATAAAACCTGGCTCCCCGCGTGAAAAAATAGCCCCTGAGGTGAGCTGCTGTCTCCACCCCCTACAATCTGTCGGTGCACGGACAAAAAACTCATCGGTCAGTTTAGGTGTCACAATTTTAACTCAGGGTTTGGTTACTTATGTCGGGGGAGTTTATGTCCTACTCCATTTACACAGGGCACCCACTAATTCCAACAATGACGGTAAACAGGTTGAAAATTCAATCACGTAATCCAACTATAGGTACCAACCAAGAAGCCTCAGTAACTGCACTACCCAACACTTCTTTGCTCAGCCTTGCAAACAAACAACGGAGTGAAATAAGTTCAAGTGAAGTTTAAAATCAATATGCGGAGGCATTAAATGTTAAGAGATAAAGTGATGTTGACACTGAAAGTTTATTTGGCCAGAAAAATACAGGTACAAAGTGGACAATAACAACATTGAGGCTGGGCCAAGTGTGATGTTATTAATTACACCAACCCGTTCACAGGAATGAGTTATGTCCTGAATTACTCACAGATATACAGTACATTTTACGGTTCATTTTTTTACAAGTTATAGCGAGTGTTTTAAATTTACTCTACTTAATCTCTTCTAAGATGTTCATTGTTTTAATCATGAGAAATAGTACTAAAAACAACGAGACCAAATAATCGCAGCCCACCACAGCAACGAGGAGCCCACCACCACCACCCTCACACACACCACCAGACTCCACTGCCACCACCGCCTCCTCCAGTCAAGCGTGAAACCCCACACATTTACTGCATTTTCTCCCTGTCTGTTGAGTCATGGCGTGGGGAGAACATTCCACATGTGTGTCCTACTGGGTCAGAAGCAGTCATGCAAGACACACACACTTGGATTATCACCCACAACACTCCTCCCGAGGTTTCTTGTCTTACCAGCTCCAATAAAGTCCCCACCCACTCGTTCTTGGGGCTGCGACCACCCAACCCACATGATGGTGGAGGAGAACACAACATCAAGTCCACACACACACCACTCTGGGACTTGTATACATACGGTACATAGTCACCTTGTAAGCCCGGACCTACGGCCTAGAAAACAGTGCGTTAATGTTCGAAATAAGGCAAACAGAATATTGGGTTTTATATCTAGAAGTGTAAGTAACATGAGTGCAGAGGTCTTATTGCAACTATATCTTGCGCTAGTCAGGCCGCACCTCAATTATGCGGTTCAGTTCTGGTGCCCCTATTATAGAATGGATATAAATTCACTAGAGTCGGTGCAGCGAAGAATGACAAAAATGATTCCGGGACTTAGAAACCTTCCATATCAGGATAGGTTAAAGAAACTTAACTTGCATTCCCTAGAAAGACGAAAGAGTGCGGGAGATATGATAGAAGTATTTAAGTGGGTGAAAGGAATCAATAAAGGGGATATAGATAAAGTTCTTATAATATCCGAGCAGGATAGGACTCGGAGCAACGGATTCAAGTTGGATAAGTTTAGGTTTAGGAGGGAGATAGGAAGGAACTGGTTTACAAATAGGGTGGTGGACGAGTGGAACAAGCTTAGCATTTTTGTAGTAAGTGCTGGAACGCTGGACAGTTTCAAAGGGAGGCTGGATAGATTCATGGATGATAAGAGAGTGGTAGTAACTCTCGACAGGAGCTGCCATGCACAGGCCAACCGGCCTATTGCAGACTCCTTACTTTCTTATACTGCTCCCCGTAGAGTACTATACTGCCCCCCTGTCGAGTGCTAAACTGATGATACTCCCTCCAGTGTGTACGATAATACCATGTGTGTAAGAGCGAGTGAGTCACAATAACGTGTGAGGTGATCACTTAACCTGGACCGCGTTCCGAACTGAACCACACTAATAACTCTTCTCGACAGTAACCAGCCACACAACACAGGTCATTACTCCCGACAGTGAATGTTTTATAAACCGGAGGATTAATTTCGTGATCTAACATATGTTTATCACACACACACACACACACACACACACACACACACACACACACACACACACACACACACACACACTTGAAAATACTTTACGACAACGTTAAGTCACCACAATACCATATACACACAACACTATAAGAACATAAGAAAATAAGGAGTCTGCAATAAGCCGGTTGGCCTGTGCATGGCAGCTCCCGTCTAGAGTTACAACCACTATCATCCATGAATCTATCCAGCCTCCTTTTAAAACTTTCCAGCGTTCCAGCACTTACTACAAAGTTGCTAAGCTTGTTCCACTCGTCTACCACCCCATTTGTGAACCAGTTCCTTCCTATCTCCCTCCTGAACCTAAACTTATCCAATTTAAATCCGTTGCTACGAGTCCTATCCTGCTCGGATATTATACGAACTTTATCTATCACACAATACATCACCAAAACCCGTACAGAACAAGTCACTTAACAGCATTACGTCCACCACGCCAAGCAAAAAGTCAAAGGAAACGCTTTTAACACAAGAATAACTGAAGTCAAAACGGGCATAACCAGTTCACACACCACACAATGGCATAATGCACGAGCCCAGATTAACACAAAGAGAGGGAGGGAGGTGGCTGCGAGACCTGGGACACGCCTACCTGACCGCACCTCCACCCACCCACCTCGCACTACATAATTAGCCAGCTACTGTGTTCTCCAAGGCAACGCACACCCACCTCTCCAACCTTTAATGCATGGACTGCTCTTTACATCACCACCTGCCAACCCGTATAACACCGCCTGTCAACTACACTTCACCTGTCTACTCTTACTATCTACCTAACTAAATAAGCCATCAATGGGCAATACAAACTATCCATCCTTTGAGATTTAAAGGCTAACCAGCCACCACTACACCTGGGGGAGGAGGAACACATCCTTCATCCCAAGGCTGAGTGTTGAACAGAAATTCCTGTGGTTAATGTCAGGACAAGAACTCGTCAGTGTACAGTCTCACCCAAAAGTTCGTTAACTTTCCCAGCCAGCTATTGCTGCACTGCCTGCTTCAGATGTATGAAACTGTCTCAGTACCAACCAGAACATAAAACCGATACGAATGAATCTAAAAGTTCGAAGTAACAGACTCAAGTTCATACATCTGAAGCAGGCAGTGCAGCAATAGCTGGCTGGGAGAGTTAACGAGCTTTTGGGTGAGACTGTACCTTAGAGCAAATCTACATGAGGGTTCCAAATTCACCCTCCCACACACACGCCGAGATACTGTGTGTGTGTGTGTGTGTGACAGAGAGAGATACGGAACTAGTTTATTGACATATACAGCAGCCATAAACTGAAAATAAACAGATGACACAAGCGGCACATTTATAATATGAAAGGGGAGTAGGGTCATCTAACAAGGACTCTCGGCTCAGTTATAGTACCAGAGTGAGATTGGCAAGGAGTGAACACAAGTCACCTGCGAGTTGCTGTTGATTTGTACAATGGTTGTAATGGGGCTGTTCTTATAACGATCAGTGCGTGATGGGTACGGGTTTTCTCCTTACAATATACCTGTGAGCGAGTATAACTGGGTCTCATCACAATGGATTTTTTATTTTTAATCTACCCAACATTTCACTGTTTTCCACGCTGGGTAGTCAGTGACGATATGCACGTGTGAACTCCCCTAACTTTCATCATACCTTGTACCAGGCTCTTATATTACCAAAGCCGCAGTCTAACTTAAAGAGCACACCTAGGCTAGTGTTACGTCGACTTAAGTACTGCTCAAAACTTTGTGAGGATTAATAGAGGTCAAATTCCTTGTTCGTTTAGTCGTAGGCGTGTCAGGAGTAAACTGAAGTGATTCTTAATGTGGGAAGAGGGGTCAAGTGGAAAATGCTGGCATGAAAGCTTACTATGCAAAAACTGCACAAAAAAAAACTAGGTACAATCCATTTAACTAACGAGTACCTGCTTCTGTTATCTCTGCAAATATTTTCTGCGTTGTTTTGCCCAACAGCAGATAGTATATGGATTGCTAAACAGCGAAGTGTAAAATGTCTATTTCGTTTTTATATTGATATCACATTAATGAATTGCAACAATATTCTGTATACTTAAGCTAAATAAACTATTTCACTTCACAATTCAATTCAATTCACATCGGGAGGGGAGGGAGGGATCAGCAATCAGCTCGTTTGAAGGACGCAGGGCGATTAAAAAAAAAACTCACAGGAGCGAAAGGAGGGCATCACCTGAAGATTATTCCCCACCCTAACATATTGTATCCTAACCTGACTTAATCTAACCCACACAAAACAGAGGTACCGTTAAGATGTTTAATTGGGTGAAATAAACTAAACTTCAGGTAATCCGAGAGACTAGACACACGCCATCACTACCACAACGAAGTGCACCACGTCTGCAGGGGGGGGGGGGCTCCCAACAGGTAAAGTGCACGGTAACAAAGCTGTTTGAACCGGTACCAGTGCATGAGACTTGGGTAAATGAGGTAACTGGTAACAAACAATCACTACAGCACACCCCCAGCATACACCTGCCTGGACGCGCTTTACAAATACGGGGTTTTATCTATTCCCAACTTCCAATAAGGATGGCGGGAGGCTGGACCTTTCTCTCTCTTTCTCTTTCTCTCCAGTAGCCAGACGCCGCAGCTGCGTAAGGTTCAATCAATAATTCACACTCCTTTACACACATCTTACGTGTAAACTATCTAAAACTTTATTTCAAATATTTCTACTCATGATCTCTTAAAATGCTACATGTAAAGTAAAAGGCAGGTTAGGTGTTGTGCATGAGGCGTACAGATTCCTAGAACGAGGTGGTGTGTTGATGTGGAGGAAGAGCAACAAAGCGATGTAGCCGAGCTGGCTGGCTGGCTGGCCGGGTGCTCGGGGCCACGGGCGCTGAGAGGTGGCGGTAGTGGTGGCTGGGAGAGGGGGTGGAGGGAGGCCGGGAGCCACACCGGTGGGGAGGGTGGGCGGTGTTGCCAACTACTATTACCTGTACCTGTTCCATTACCCTCATTAGCGCCCTATAACCTTGTACACGCCTAATCATTACTGCGCTAATAGGTTATCATTATTAGTTCAACATCACCTGGCTGCATGGTTCACTTATGATTAAAACACCAAACTGATACGACCCGATAAGTGAGAGTTGGCTAGTTACTGAGGTGGAGGTAAGAGTGAGTCACCGCCACACCGCCTATTTAGCCTCACCTGCCTACCACCACCCAGTATATTCCACCCACAAATATGTGCCAATGTGGCCATCATCGCCGCTTCCCTTCCCCCACAAAAAAAGTAACATAAAAAATCAACAACAGGTTATAACACCCTTTATGGATTCCTGTGACGACGATCATAAAGTGAAAAGAAAAGGCCCAAAAATGTCTCCAAACCAAAACACTGAGGCTGCTTCAAGTAAATAACTTCCCTCAACTTATCAAATTACTCTACAGCTCCACAGCCACCGTACAAGGCTATTATCCCCGCTAGTAAAGCTAAACGTTACGGTCTATACCATTACATAGTAGGTGACAGAAGTAAAAATAGACAAAACTGGATGGCTGGAGGGGCTGCTCCAGGATGTGAGGCTATCACTTACCCTCTTACCCTAATTTACCGAAAAAGTGCAAAAACTGTGGCTTATCTAGCCTATACAGTGTACTGTCAACAAACACAGAAGTCAACAAAGTACACCCTTCCCAAGTTATGATAGGTGGCGTCCACACCATCAATCACACAGTAACCTGTTAACAGCAAAGCCCCAGAACAGACAACGATGCTTGCGACGCTAGAGGCAGCTTCGTCTGCCCTGATCAAGGAAGGTCGCGTCCTTGTGCTGAGACGTACAGAACCTGATAGACGGAGAGATATCAGCACACAGGACCAGTCACCTCCTACACCTCACAACTGATGCTATTTATGTTTGCGTTCGATAACATTACCGTAATTATGAGGAAATTCATCAAGTCAATCACGATTAAAAACTCTCACCAAGGCAGTCACAAAACTAACTCTCTCTCTCTCTCTCTCTCTCAGTACTTCACCAAAAGAAAAAAGGTATGTATACAACTTCCATCTCAAAAGAACAGAGCAAGAAGGCACACAATGCCTACCCTTACAAAACTGTACACCAACATCACATACCTCCCAGACCATGTAAAATAACAAAATGAACATGCAAAACTTACTTATCAAGGAGATGTACAAAAAAAATTCAACTTACTCTTCATGAAAGTGTCTGCTATATTGTTAAGGGCTTAAAAAAACAAATAAATAAATAAATAAAGCTTATTCAATAGGCTAAAAAAAAGAACCTACTTAATGGACTCCAAAAGAACCTGCACTTTAGACCAATAAAACCCCAATCTAAAGGATAAAAAAAGACCCCACTCAATAGAATAAAAAAGGACCTAGGTACTCTATGGGCTCAAAAAAACAACCCCATTCTACATTATTACCGCGACAGATCAGCAAGTAATTCAGTCGAGGCAGCAGCTAAGGACCATGGTCAGGCTACGATCACCTGCCAAACAGCGATAACTTTCGCTTACTACACACTAATACCACCTGACGACTATTTATTGCGCAATAATTTCATGAGGTATTCCCCGCCACGGCAACGTACTGTCACCTAACGCTAACCTAACTTCATAGTGTTAGTGTGGTTAATATTTAGGTGAAATAAGCTGGGGAGGGGGACGGGGGAATCTCCAGGTGATCCAACAAAGCTTCTCTGGTTTTAACTTCCGTAGGGTACAACATTTCGGCGTCTTGTCCTCGGGTAGGAATAGGCTAACCCACTCGGCCCACAGCTTTATCCATCAATATCAACTTGAGTTCACGTATACCACTGGGCCACGAACGATACTTGTTAGGGGGTACTGTACATCCTAAACACAGCGAGTATCTTGTCCTTCCAGTTAAACGTAATTACTGCTGCTACTTCTACTTGTGTTCATAACCATCACACACTGTAGAATTTAAGACTACGGTATAGGACCTTATATTAGATAACGACTACTCCGATTGATTGACCCTTATCATGTACCGTGTATAGGCCTGTGCAGTATAGGTCATATTTGCCCTCAATGAAGATTAAACAGTATTACCATTATTAATAATTCTGGTCACGTATACTGAAGTAAGCTGAAATATTGTTGAATCACGAGCTTACTGCCATACTAACTGGCTTAACTTACCGTACGTCTCCCAGTTTGTTTTACTTAGCCGAATTTTTTATGATTGGTTTACTTATAAGACAAAATGTTGGTCGCTCCATTTTTGAACTGAATTACTTGATATTGAAACAGTTTATTTAGCCAGAAGATCATAGAGATACAGTTGAAAAATATTAATATTAAAGGCTAGATAGATTCATGGATGATAGAGAGTGGTTGTAACTCTCGACAGGAGCTGCCATGCACAGGCCAACCGGCCTATTGCAGACTCCTTATTTTCTTATGTTCTTATGACTGAGCCAGTGAGAGCCTGAGCTCTCTTCTAGGCACCTGATATATACTGTGCATTTATCTCAAGGAAGTATTATGTAACATTTAGTATCATCTCTGGGGGTCGTACACATAGCATGGTGGCAATAAAAACATATCAGAATGTTACCAAGGCTGAGTGGCCAGACTGAGGTAGGCTGGCAGGAGGGGTGGCTGAGTGACCAGACTGGGATAAGCTGGCAGGAGGGGTGGCTGAGTGACCAGACTGGGGTAGGTTGGCCGCAGGAGGGGTGGCTGAGTGACCAGACTGGGATAAGCTGGCAGGAGGGGTGGCTGAGTGACCAGACTGGGATAAGCTGGCAGGAGGGGTGGCTGAGTGGCCAGACTGGGATAAGCTGGCAGGAGGGGTGGCTGAGTGACCAGACTGGGGTAGGCTGGCAGGAAGGGTGGCTGAGTGACCAGACTGGGGTAGGTTGGCCGCAGGAGGGGTGGCTGAGTGACCAGACTGGGATAAGCTGGCAGGAGGGGTGGCTGAGTGACCAGACTGGGGTAAGCTGGCAGCAGGGGGGGTGGCCGAGTGCCCAGACTGGGATAAGCTGGTTGGAGGGGTGGCTGAGTGACCAGACTGGGGTAGGCTGGCAGCAGGGGGGGTGGCTGAGTAACCAGACTGGGCTAGGCTGGCAGGAGGGGTGGCTCGAGGCTGGTTGAGGGTGTTGGTGCTGCCTCCGCTACTCACAACAGTCCAGCTTTGTGCTCGTAGACTCGGTTCTCAAGTACATTTCACCGAAGCGTAACAAGAAACATTAAAATTCGCACGTTTTTTACCCCAATGCACCATCTACCTAGCACTGCACCTTCAAGTTTAAAATTCTAAACTAAAACATATTCACATTTCCGCCATCGTAACCTCAAACGTCCACGCAAACGGGGTTGGTCAGAGGCGACGTTGCCATAACACTGGAGCTTCCCTCACAAGTACAGCCCCAGCGGCCCACGGAATGAGACGTGACAACTGCGCGAGGTCTCTTATTAATGTTACACACATATTGGTAACACCAGCTTTTATTTTGTTTCAGTACAATTACCCTTGATATTGATAATAAATTCTCTTTCACCAGACCACCCACCGATAAACGTTTTAATGAGGAGCACGTAATGCAAAGTTGCTTTTGACGCTGCCGTATCTGATTCTGTTGTGCATCCCCGACTAAAAAGGTTACTATGCCCAGCAGCAAAGAGCGTCTCGTCTGTTGGGGGGAGAAGTCTGACATTTTATACGTTGGTTGGTCCCCCGTTGAAAGTTATTTATAGTATTGTAATGAGCACCCGCACACAATTTCCTCCAGGATATTTTTGGCGTTGACACTCATGATTATATACAGTATATGGCTGACGGATAACAGCACAAATTTTAGTTATTATCAAACCTCAAGCGTTATGACCAAGTCCCTGCATATAATCATATCCGTGTACCATTACCCAACGGAGCCGAAACTCACGAGGAAAAAACACTAACAATGACTAACGAAAACTATACACCCCGCACTGTACAAGTTAATTCTCTGGACCTGCTGGATGTAATATTTGGATGGGAACGGACGGAGGGGCAGACGAATGAGCGAACTGGTGAGGGAGAGGAGGAGGGAGATGGAGAAATTTCAAAACCATCAGTTACTGTGGCCACGCTCCCTACCACCAGCCATAAACAAAGAGAGTAACCCTACCCACACTCCTAATATACCCTCCTGCCGGCTAAGAAGATTCACAGCATCACAGTCTCAACACAGCACCAGGTGTGCTTTCTCATGCATCTAGGTCATGGGGCCTACGGGTCTGGGCGCTGGCAGAAGGGGTTGAGAGGCCAGCCGCTCCACGACCACGCTCAACATAAGTAGTGGCTGCCAGTCAGTAAAACGCGCTGAGCACAATCCCCGCCATACACACGGACTCCCTGCGGTTATTATAATATACTCGTTAGTTTACAAAGACAATGTTTGGGGTTTGTACGCATAAACCAGCGGGTAACGCGGTACTCTAGATGCCCTTAAAATGGCTTAATCACTGCTGCACACTGACCTACAACACTACACAATTACATTATATCATTCTTACCACTTACTTATACCGTATTCCTTCTCACATTCACCGACACAACCCAACACCCTTTAACATACTGCTGCCCCTAACTCACTCAACGGTATACTCCCTCAGAATCTCTCCCCAACACACCCCTCCATTATTTCAAGGACAGACGGCTTATAATCCCTCGCTCCCGATCTTTCAGGAATATAAACCCGTTTTTCACTCCCTTCTGTAGCACTAACACACGTCTAACTCCCTCCTGTAGCAATAACACGCGTCTAACTCCCTTCTGTAGCACTAACACCCGCCTAGCTCCCTCCTGTAGCACTAACACACGTCTAACTCCCTTCTGTAGCATTAACACACGTCTAACTCGCTTCTGTAGCGTCTAACTCCCTTCTTAACACCCGCCTAGCTAGTAACACGCGTCTAACTAACACGCGTCTAACTCCCTTCTGTAGCACTAACACACGTCTAACTCCCTTCTGTAGCACTAACACCCGTCTAACTCCCTCCTGTAGCAATAACACGCGTCTGACTCCCTCCTGTAGCACTAACACACGTCGCTGTAGCATTAACACGTCTAACTCCCTCCTGTTGCACTAACACACGTCTCTGTAGCATTAACACGCGTCTAATTCCCTTCTGCAGCACTAACACGCGTCTAACTCCCTTCTGTAGCACTAGCACGCGTCTAACGCCCTTCTGCAACATTAAAAGGATTCTGCATTTAAAAGGAACAAAAATTCTCTTCACTTGGTCGGCAGCAGCGGCATAATACTCAGCTGTTTCCACTACTCTGCTCACGCGATTTCCGCTAAATTTGCGAGACGTGAGGCTAATATTGGGTTGGTGTAATTTCCGCTAACTTGCAGCGGCTGACCCGTCAATGAGGCGGTATTCACAGACCATGCACACTACTAGGCATTTCTGGTATTGTATAGGATAGCGTGGAGAACTAAGGACCTTGGTTATAGCTGAACGTGTGCACCACCTGAAGTTAGCCACCCCCCCACCTGAAGAATCTCCACTCCAACCACCTCCACCTGAAGAATCTCCACTCCAACCACCCCCACCTGAAGAATCTCCACTCCAACCATCTCCACCTAAAGAATCTCCACTCCAACCACCTCCACCTGAAGAATCTCCACTCCAACCATCTCCACCTGAAGAATCTCCACTCCAACCACCTCCACCTGAAGAATCTCCACTCCAACCATCTCCACCTGAAGAACCCCACTCCCCCACCTGAAGAATCTCCACTCCAACCACCTCCACCTGAAGAATCTCCACTCCAACCACCCCCACCTGAAGAATCTCCACTCCAACCACCTCCACCTGAAGAATCTCCACTCCAACCACCTCCACCTGAAGAATCTCCACTCCAACCATCTCCACCTGAAGAATCTCCACTCCAACCACCTCCACCTGAAGAATCTCCACTCCAACCACCTCCACCTGAAGAATCTCCACTCCAACCATCTCCACCTGAAGAATCTCCACTCCAACCATCTCCACCTGAAGAATCTCCACTCCAACCATCTCCACCTGAAGAATCTCCACTCCAACCATCTCCACCTGAAGAATCTCCACTCCATCGTTATATATTTGTATCTCAAGCTTCGTGCCACCATTTTCCTATATCATGACATTAGCTACTCAGTATGGCAGAAAATAATGATCCTGTATCGGAAAATAATGCCTTGGATGATACCTAAACCCACCCTAGCTTTAACCACCTGACGATAACGCTCCCATACCACAATTTAACCCCTTGTGTTATTCTATCGCCCTTCCCTTGATAGTACAGTAGTTAATTTCTGAAGCAGTGTTATTCGCTCCATCTGTTTCTTATATTAAACAATACGGTGTACAGTATATAATATTTACCCTACATCAGTGGCGTACGAAATGTATTCTGTATGGCGAATAAAGAAGGGAAAACAAAACTGCTGAAACGTTCACATAATATAAAAGTACTTAAACCCCATAAAGTGTGTATGTGTGTACTTGTATTATATACCGGTATGTGTAAAACAAAATTCAGGAAATATAAACATCACAGCTGTGAATGTAATACCAACCACTATGTTAGTCTTCATTATTTATAAATGTAATAATCCTGAAGTACAAAATACATAATACCAGGTATTTTCGACACGATTTTTAAGAACGTCAAGTATAAAAATCACATTTTAATGACAAAAAACATAACATATGTACGGTATCTCACCTAAATATTAATTTTAGGGGTGAAATCACACACACACACACACACACACACACACACACACACACACACACACACACACCTGTCACTAGTTACTCTCATACTCAGATACTCAAGTTTCGTTCTACCACTAGTTGGTTTTCGTGTAGAAAACACTCTGATGAAGGGAATTAACTCTGAGTATCAGATGTAATATCCAGTAATGTACCGTCCAGGTAGTGGTTCTTGGGGATGGGTGACGCCGGGTTGTCCAAAGCGAAAAGAAACGAACAGATAAACATGTTTGGAGCCATTAACAAAACATGTGGTACAGCTCTGACAGTGGACTAATGAAGATGAAACGAGTGTTTTCTCTCGATGTTGGTCATCCAGCATTATAGCAGGAGAAAGTGTGTGTAAATACTGTACCGGTACTGTAATTTCCTATCCAGACACGTGTAAGAACATCTTAACTGAATCTTGTTATACCTCTCGTATGTTGTCAGAAATAAGATTAAGAAATTGCTTGAAGGTAAATTGTCAAACCTTATTTTTTTCCACTACAGAATCAAAAGCAATCTATTTAAGTTGACTGTTGAAATTTATTTTATTTACAACAACGTATGTTTCCATAATGTGAAAACAAAAAACACTTATGACAGCACACAAGAACTTAGACAACAATGACCTCTGACCCGTATCTATTTTTCTTCAACAATCGCTGCCCTACTTTGGCATAAAAGATAAACCTCGCAACAGCAACCAGAAGGCGGGTTGTGGGAGTCATCTATGCAGCGCCCCACAACAGCATTTACTCAACCAGGCCGCCTTTAATTGCTGTTGGTATACATAACAAAAACCGAGAATTTTAAAACATGTAAATGAAAAGTACAATTGATGCAATTAATTCTTTCAAGAAGACTGTTTGTCACAACATAAAGAGCTTGTTCATGTGTACAGTATACGATTCTGAATATGGTCTCGACCACGAGTATAACACTCGCTGGCAACTATCACTGTTGCTAACAAGGTATCGAGCCGTTTAAAAGGTCATTAGCTACTAATTATTACTTCGCAACCTAATGTATTAATAAGTACCATCTTAACATCACCCAAAATAATGACTACAATTAACGTAAAACGATACTTCACATATTAAATAAATCAAATAAAAGCTAGAGGCAAATAAAAAGGATAAAGGGAAAAAAATCATAATTAATGATGAGCAGAGCAACACGACAGGAGGGAGTGATCAGCTGGAGGTGGCTGGGTCTGAAACAGTGTCGACAGAGATGAGAGTTGGTGAGTAACAATCAATGGTGAGGGAACGCACGACCCGGGGCGGCTGCCTCCCCTCACACCAGCCCCGGACCAACCAACCCACGCTCCACCACCACCACCTCGTGCTCATTGAGACGATAACACATGCATCGGTGTCCTTTTAAGATATGACGTAAGTGTGTTGTTGACTACTGAATGAGTCACTACTACGTGGCAACGGCAGGAGCTGACAATTGTACACTGAATTAATCCTTGCATCAATCAATAAGGATGATGTAATAACCAACATCAAACATTACACTATACAAAATTTATGCCAAAATATGGACTTTAAGACAATATGTAATGCTAAAACTTGGTCTAAAACAGCACAAGAAGGTAGTGGACTAGTGTAAGTAAAGGCAACGACAGAGGGAAGCAGGGCTACTTAAAAAAACTTCCCTTATAAAATAGGTTACTAAGAGTGACTGAACCTTAGTCAAGCTACTCTACTCCCTAATATTATACTGGTGAATTACTGTTAATAACAAATAAAACAAGACGATGGTAAACTCACAGGTTAAAAAGCTCAAAGATGGACTCCCAACCACCGAGGTATGTGTGTACAGGTATGTTCTCATCAAAGTAAGGGGAAATTCGACTCGGAGAAGAGAAAGGAGGGGGATCTTTCGGTAAATCTAGCACTGGGTGTGTCATGATTCTTAGGTTTAGTAGATCACAGTGACACATGTCGGGCAGTATACAGTACATGTCAGCAACTACACATGGTCACCCGGTATAGAACTGTACGTACTGCCAGCAACTATAGTATAGTGCTCACTATCACCAACTGCAGCACGGTATACATATCAATACATATCAGAACAAACGCCACACATTATGTTCCCCACTAACATAGCACGGACTATATTCATAATCTCGCAGTACAAAGGCAGATTATTTTCAACGCTGAATGAAACAAGTGTAACGAATTTCCTTACATCTACAGTACCAGCTTTCAGATAACAAACATGTCAACAGACTGTTGTTGATATTAATTAAAGACAATGGTAGGAAACGATACCCTCGCACAGAGCCAAAACAAAACGATGCACCGCCTCAAAATTATCTACAAGGAATCTGTATTTCAAAATGAACAATTCCAAGGACAACCCTTCTTTAATAATTAGTCGTCATACAACAAAAAGGTGCACACACACGCACTCAGTCTGCTACGTGTTCAGTTGTACACAAACCCAAATCACAACCAAAATTAAGATATCAACAATAATATAAATCTACGTCTTGACGGCTGTCACGCTGCTTAATATATGTCACGTTTCGTTAACATCCAAACATCTCCATTACTGTGATGAACACGATACAGACTAAGTGTAATGGTAATCAACAACTTTACCACCAAAAGATTAGCCCCCAGCTTATTTCACCTGAACAAACACAGGTCAACCAATAACCAACAGAAGTGGCTACTCAAACTTGAGAAATGATTCGCAAACGCAGGACCTACAGTACTGTCCCTAGCTGTATGGCCGGACAAAGAGTGTGAGGGGTGGCTACGTGAAAACTATCACGTCAGCATTAAAAATGAAGGGAAATGAGGCGCGACTTTTCCTTGTCCGGCATACGTACGCCCTAATTCTCACCACCAAGTCGTGACATGGGCAACGGGGGAGGGGGGGGGTTGCCTCGCATCCATCACAAAAACACTCAAGATGTACAAATACATTAGGCATATACGTTTAAAGTGGCACTGAGTGTTCATCTCTTACATAAATATTATCGAATGAGATGAATAGTCTCTAATACTGTAAAGATATTGTCATGTTCAATATCAATAACACTACGTCACCCACTTAATCGCAAGGGCAATACCACCACCGTTATCATACGTCCTCTATCACCACCGAGACAAGATACTGTGTATATGCATCCCGTAACACACTTTATTATCTGCTTTATTCGTAGGGAACTGAATGAACACAGCAGGAGACAAGAAAGAAGGGGTGTGTGTGAGGCCAATTGGGTGATTTTTTCATCTTGCATTTTTGAGACTCAACCTAAGTTATAAATTTCAGCAAGGTAAATCAAAACACGTGTAGGAACGTTGTGTTTAAAATAAAATTGATCAAACTTTGCAAATGTAGGCGAACCACTCGCGCGCGCGTTCTCAAAAGTTGCTGGTAGGAGTGTGCTTGTTCGTTAACGTACTATTGTTTCTTTCAAATTAGTTATTTTTAGTTTCGTTAAACAATGGCAGCTAGGGAGTTGGCTTGCACCTCACCATGACGCGATGCACTAGATAACCTGGTATTTTTCCACGGTCACCACCTCTCAACGCCCCTCCAACAACAATGTCAAATTTACATAGTTCACAAGAGTGCACTATATCGCGGCGGCCTGACTGATATCTTTATAGTGGGTTGCAGAACCACTATCATGAATTCTGGGGAAGCGCCTCTGTGAACATTGTGTAACAGAACAAGCCCGTCACAAGTCGACGAGCACACGAGGGAAACGTTATCATAAAATAATTAACCGTGTGTAGACAGACGTAGAGCGCCTAGCGGAACAAGGCAGGAGCAAGGAGCGAGCCCGGGCTGGGAGGAACGCCAGGGAGACGAGTGGTGGGAGGGAGACGAGTGGTGGGGGGGAGCCACCCAGCACCCCCTCACCGCCATCAGCCCTTCTCAAAATAACCCCCCTCCCCCTGTCTGGTCCTTCGTTTTTCTCACTCAGTATCTCCTGACTTAGATACACCGAGGGGGGGGGAGGGTAAAATACAACAAATAGTAAACGGGAAAGGTAGGAGTAAAGAGAACTGGATAATGGGGAAAAGAGAAGAGGGAGAATGCCAGTCTCTTCCGCCCACGCGTGTGCTGGCAGGCGAGACGGTCCGGACCGGTGGGCTCCAGCACAACGGTACCACCCCCAACCCAAGCCTCCACCTCCCTAACAACCATCTACCTGCCGCGTGCACCTTTCAAGCTCCCTTATACTTCACATTAATAGTGCAGACGGACGGCACCATTATAGCAGCAAATGCACACCAGCAGGCCGCTGCAGGGAAGACAATGAAGCAAAAACACAATCTAGATGGAATCTTTCCCCCTCTTGACTCAATGTAATGCACGCTCTTGAAGCGTTATTGACACATTTCACTTGTTATTTAAAACGAGGATTCTGTAAGTACGAAGCCCACCATCCGATAGCCGTGGGTATCTTTGGCGGTCCCTGTTGATATTGTTATTAAGAGTAATGTATGTAGTTCTCCTTCAAGATTCTTCGAACACTGCTGGACACAACGCAAGGCCGTTTGTTTACTAGAGTACATAATATAATATAATACGAAACAACAATGCCCAACCATTAAATTAAGTAACGGGAAACTAAGTAACCAATCACCTACCACTTTTACATTTGTTCATAATCTTTACTACGCACTATAGTAAACAAACGACCTTGGGTTGCCAGCTGTCTCCAGCAGTGTTCGAAGAATCTTGAACGAGACTGTACTGTACATGTGAAGGGGGTTATATGCGGCGTGTAGAGATATTTGCTTGTGTGAACTAAACTCCATGAGGACTGCGAAACACCAAGCTCAAAATACGTTCAATGGTATGCAAATTGCGATTATCATTCTTCAAATTCAACATAAAGAAGACTGGGTGTTAGCATTCCAACATAAACTTATCCCTGAAGGCCCTCAACATCCTGGTCAAGACATTAAAAAAAACACCACAACCAAACTAACCTTTGAAAATCTTACATAACCTATAAAAATCCCAAAACCATAAAAAGATGACCTTATTTGTGTTTTCGATGGGAGTGTTTTTTCGGTGTTCAGATGAGGGACCCATAAACTCAAAGGCGAATCTTAACCTTTTTATAGGTAAAGAAAGGTTAGGTACGGTTTTCAAAGGTTTGTTTGGTGTTTTTTAGAGTTTAAACCCCACATTTTTCCTCTACTCCAATACTTGCTCACTTAGCGAACAAAATTGTTGGTAGGGGAGCATATCTCCATAAGAGGGGGGGGGATGTGAAACGTGGGATTCCATAATATCCGCAAACTCATTTCGGTTGATGTGATTACAAATTCCATATTATTGCAACATAAATATTCTTTGTGGTAACATAAGGGCAATATTTACCAATTAAGTATCCGTACCGGCACAATTTATTATAGACACTAAAATTGTTCTCTTGGCTGATAATGATCAGATATAGTGATATATGTTTACAAATCATCTCCGAAACTTAGGCGTGACAGCAACGCAGTAAACTTCCCGAGGTTGTGTTGAGCGCCGGGACCCCGAGACAAATGACCCTACCTCATCCATCCACTTTTCTCTGCTTGACCGGGTTACTCTCACTAACACATTTGTATTATTTTGTTACCGCAGATGTTTGCTTGAAAAAAAAATGAAAGTGAATTTAATCCCGATATATTCATTACTGTGACACGGTGCTATAATTTTACCTGTATTAAGTGAATCGTAAAAGCATAACTGATTAAATTCAAAATGTCACAATATTACAGCGACAACGCAAAATTTCTTGGGCAATTCCTCTTCAAGAGAAGGGAGGAGGCTAATTCCTCCCATGGCGTTCTGCCCGATGAGTAGTTTTTGAAGAGCAGACCTCGCAACTCTATTCAAAGGCTCCTTACCAAGTTTCTCAGCAAAATCCTGACTTCTTTATGAATCATGGCCAAGTCCAGGGTTGAAAGTCAAATGTGCTCCAGTCCTAAGAGGCCTTAAACTAAATTAACATGATCATTAGAATTAGGACCACTTTGGACTAAACCTAATTCTAATACTACTCAACTACTGTAGTCTTAGACGTCCACCACCATGATAACGTTAAGTCAAAATATAATAAGCCGGACACTTGGTAACACACGGTAGCGAGCTCAGCAGTAGTGACGTGATCGTGTTTACTGCAGCTGTCTGAGTAACAGGGGTGCCCCATAACGTCTCGAGGTAACACTATCACACTTGCTCTGAACTTCCTAACCATGTACTTAGTTTAATCATGTTTTAACTCTACCTAAGTTTTATCCACTTGTTGCTGAATATTTCTTCATGATCTCAGGACAATTATACATAGCTGCATGATTCAGCAGAAAAGCTATTCGCATATTACAGTATCTTCCTATATTGAACGATCCATTGCCCTTATTCAGTGGGTACACACGTAACCAGCTGCACCCCAAGGCAATGACCATGAAACACCTAACTGCGATTTTCCGTAACCATAACACAATACTACATTAATTCTCATACATATTGCGGTCGATATATATATATATATATATATATATATGTATATATATATATATCACTGCAATAAGTGAGAACTCTATTTTCATCTTTATAAGACCCGACAATTATATACTTTCCAAAAAGGATAACGAACCAGCCAGCTGTAGCATCTGACAAGCAGCATACACGTTCCTTCTCGGTGTACATGAGTAGAGGTTTTACACACTAGCAACCTGATGGCTACAAACACCAAAGGAGAGGCTCTGGCATTGATCCACCTCCTCATGTTGGTTTCTCCCCGTGGCCGCCCAGTTGCAGCTTCCTGGGTTCGCCAATAGTAATGAAGGGTAATTTTAAGATGTAATGCTGCTTCTTGCATCATTTCGGATATTCACAAGAGCGAAACTAGCACTGTATGCAAATGGCCATGTCGGTAACAAATTCTTCAGATGTTGTTTTACCAGGGAGTGAGAATGACTGACAAACAACACTGTACTGGACTGTAGGTTAATCTCTAGGTAACATGTGGCAAGCTCCACAGGAAACGAAACACATTCAGTACACCAATTAGTATTTTACGATTGGATGGAAGTTTCTGAGGTTACCAATTCTTTTAATATTTGTTATAATACTGTATTGTATAACCACATTACTTCATAACCAGGCTACATCCCTTCATTCAACGTTCGGAGCTGATCACTCTTACTAGGAAAGTGGTTCTTTACCCACAAAATAGAGGATAAAAATTATTAAAATCAAAATTAAATCAAAGTCTTTCCACACACCTGGTTATGTTTGATAAGATCCTCTTGTGGGCGTCCCTTCCCAAGCACAGCTACACCAGCTGACAACTGTGTAACAGCATTAGGTATATTTGGGCAAATTCCCATCATTTTAGGTTAGATCTGGTTTACTTATGCAATTATTGTACATGCTCATTAGTATTGCAAAGATGAGAAGTGAACTTAGTTCTCAGGCTACAACTTTATATAAATGCAATGAAAATTTCCATGTATCTTTATTAGTTTGGCAATTTAACTTTTTTGCAGGATACATATCATATTTACAGTGCAGTACTGTACTCTGGTTGGCATCCATATCATGTACAAACCTGTATACAGTAAAGTACATTATTAAACACAATGTTGCTATTCTTTTCTCAAAGGGATCAAGGTTGGTCCTAAAGTAATTTACTATAAGTGAAGTTACAGTAGTTTTCATTATTGCTCCCCAGTCAATACGATTATGCTGCTGGCTCCATTGTGCAGCCTCAAACTTCCACTATACTGTACTGTACTATATATAGTTTTACCAACTGAACAAGACATCAGTGTCTGATTTCCACACCTGTTAAATATCAACAAAAGTCTACATTTGTGCATAATACAGTACCATTACCTGTCCTTTGTGAATATTGTACTGTACACTTATTTCAAGATTTTATCTGTACATATCAACAGGATTTCCTCTGTGAACATTTATATATTTTACATGTACTGTACAGTAATATTAACAGATGTCAACTAGGACTTTTGACAAATTTTATACATTCCTCTCCAGGCATATCAGTCTTACTGCCATTAAATGTGGTTGAATTCCTAACATAAGGATATATAACTGATTTTACACATACTGTACCCACTCTACTATAATTGAGTAAATGCATGAACTTATTCAGAATACATAAAAAATTTCAAAATCACATTCAAGCCTCAATTCTGCATTAAATACAACATACTACTCTATATTGCACAGAGAATAACATGAAACTATCCTAGCAGTGTTTAAGTTTGAAGGCGAAAAGCATATGTTAAATGGCTACACTATTGGTGCATGAACTAATGGGCTGTCCATGTGTCACCAGAAATTCAGCAAACATCATACAGTACGTACAGCACTTCTTTTGTGAAGAGAGGATTTATAGGTGTCCGGCAAGTGTTAATTCAATGACTGTCTCCGTTAGAGCCTGGCTGGACAGTCTGGGGGTTGCTTCGGACATCAACGAACTCCGGGGGGTGAAAAATACAGTAAATGACAAAAAATCTACAGCAGCATAATTACACCTATAGCTGGTCAAAAAGGGATAAAGAGCCAAGACAAGGGAAAAATTTTCAAGAAAATGTATTAAGTTAAGATAACATGCAACAGTAGTTGCTTCTGTTAAGGGTTAATTTATATAAGAATATACATTAGGAGAGAGCAAAACAAATTTAACAGGGCGCTGATGTCCAGTACACATTCTTGCATCGCCCCAAGCTGTAGATTATATACAGTAGTTTTATCATTACCATATTTCGTTATCAGTACTATGCATAATGCCATTACTGTACAGTACAAGTTTTATATTATGCAATCTTTCAAATACGCATGAATAATATTTCGACTGTGCCTCCCCTAGTCATTTTTTTTATCAGTCCGAAGTCAACCCCAAGTCGAAGACAATTTTCACATACCGGTACCTCCATTCAAGTCACATTCTCAGGTACTGTACCATATATAGGATTTATCAAGCACCTCACATTGTTTCAAAATTTTCAAGATAGACAAGTTTCTAATATTTTTCACTATAGTTATAAAGTATACAGTATATTACTCTATGTTCTCTGGTACACTCCTGCCAGAGAAAGTTTTGCAACATTTGAAATTTGAAAAAAAAAAAAATGGATTTTGATTATTGACTTCTATTATCACTTACACTTTAAACTAGCAAATTATACTTGCATATGATAACTAAATAGTTAGGGCAATACTCTGTAACTTGAAACAAAGAAAAGTTTGCTTGCTGTAACTGTCTACGAGCTGTCACCTCTGAACTTTTTTCACATATTTTTTTCCGAAGCCAACCTGTATGGTACTGTATAGACCAAACAATTAACTCCAGTTATTCAAAATAAGACAGGTGTTCAGGACAGCCAGGTGGTGCACTATTACTAATGAGAGAACCACCACAAACATACACAGTACAGTACCATATAAGTAGACCCCAAGATATAATGTAGCACATCAGCTTGAGTGGGAACTAACTCTAAAGGATGAGGCTCGACAACAACAGTTTCTTTAATGCACTTGTACAACATACTCGACTTTGTTTTACACAAAATAATTCCTATCTTTCTGAGTAACGGAATATCCCGGATGCCAAAAGGTTATTTAACACAATAGCCTAATCCACATTAATCCAAGACTTCCGGATCAATGGGTTATGGTCATGCACATTTTCAGGATGCCAACATGAACAGCCACACTGATCAGATACGTACTACTGTACAGCTACAGTATACTGTATACTTAGGGTTAGCATAGGTCCCCCCCAAAGTAAAATCTGATTCTGCAGCTACTGAAGAAAGTAACCACACAACTAAGAGCAACACAACTCCAGAGCTAGAAGACCCTTCCTTCAGAATGCACTCTACCTATAAGACTAGGAACTAAAGTGCTGTACCTTATACAAAAAATTTATGTAACAAACAAAATCTTAAAAGGATTTTCACTTATGTAACCACAGGAGATAACTGTCATAGTCTTATCGCACGAAATATACCAGTAGCTAATCTTTTATCTTAGATGCCTTACTCCCTTCTGTGGAGTGGCCAAAATAAGTCTCTAAGCCAGTCTGATACTACATTACTGTCGAGGCAACAGTGCAGGGTATTCTTTATTCCCCTTATACCCTCCTTGTTCTCTTTAATGCTTAGTTCCATGTTTCTGGCTCAAGATGTAGGCTCTCTCTTTATTCCATTCATCAGTCACATGTTTCTGTATATCATCTCTACTTTACCCTCTTCCACCTTTCACATGTTTAAACCACTTCAAAATAACCTCACTTCTCCCAATTTATCCCACTGTAATTTTCACCATCATCTTCTCCATTTCAAACACCCCATATATTTCATTGTTTCTAATGTTAAACGTAGATGCAGTCCTAAGGTAACTTACTATCTTCATCTAGCTTTCACTCAACAGATCAAAGCAAGAAAAACAGTCTAATATACTGTAGAGGACCTACTGTAGTCTCACTTCTGGTGTTACATGCTAGCTCAGAATAGGCCATTCTAAAATGGCAGTGATTTCCTTAACCTTTAACTACCAATCACAGCTACGGTAAATTACCATCCGACCTAGGAACCATTAAGTTGAACATTACAGGCAGTCCTGGAAGACCTCATTCTTTGCATTTTCCATGTTACCACACACAGGTTGAATGTTGTTATGGTTCATACAAATATAAACCAGTCCACTACTTACAAAGAGGTTACATTCCAGACTCGGTACATCAATCAATTTGTTCAGCAGTCAAGTTTTATTGTTGCTATCCTTTCATAGCCGCTATTTGCCCAGAGAATGCCCAACTTCAGTGAGACTTTCCATATATTTTAGGATGTCTAATTTCACCTCTAGCATAACTGTACAATGCATCCTAACCAAACTTTCACCATTCTTTTGGTTCTGAAACATTATTGGAACTCAAAAAAAATAAATAGAGAAAAAATAAAATAAATAAATAAATTCATTTAAAGTAGTGGAAAACATAATGAGATGCAAGTTGTACAACACAACAAAAGACTGCAGGAACACACTCTGGCCTCTTCTGAAGCACACCCCTACTGCAATCCTGTTGTAGGATTCAAAACTTAAACTGAAAGTCCAGTCGGGATTTGTAGTTTATTTTATTGGGATATTGTTCACAAACCTGAAGGTTTGTAAGTAGTGGGATGCCTCATATTTAATAAGCTGTGTTACAGAATTGCCAGATTTAACCCCTAGACCAAAATCCTAACTTACCAAAACATTAGTGTACCAGTAACAACAGATCCAGAAATGACAAGTTCGTCAAAAACCACCATTGCTCCATTTCAATTTTGGGAGCCCAACATTAAAACACAACATATACTGTATAAAATAACTTAAGCCCACAAATCCTTTACATTTTTGATCCTCCATAAATTTTTACCCACATGCAACTTACAACAGTACACATATACAGTAGCTTTATCTAACCCACAAGACACTGATATTCTGGTTTAACGTTGCAAAATGTTGGTAGTTTGATATGTCGAGTAGATACCTTGTGTGAGCCTCCCACAACACAGAATGAGATGATCTGAGGTTCTTAAAATTACAAGGTATGTTGATTTTGTAGTCACAAAAAATTGTACAGTAGTCTGAAGGCAAAAAAAAAAATGTGGAAAGGGGCCTCTACAAGTAAACACATACCATAATTATACTGTACCGGTAAATTTGAATCTGAGTTGTAAACGATAAATACATACTGTAGTTTTCATAGGTTATGTAAGGTTGCAAATTCACATAGACCAACTCACCCAAGACAAGAACATTAACTCGATGGCAAGATTACCTCACTAAATAACCATTAGATGTATTTAGTTTTGTATAGTTGGTCTCAATTACATGTTACTATGGCTATGTTAGGATTAGTTAAGTTAGATTTACCCGTATATACAGTACATCTCAATTTCACCAAGTAAGCAAGTGGTGAAGTGTTGACAACTGCCAGTTGGCCAACAAAACTCAGTTTACGAACAGAAGTTTAGAGAACATTATTTTCTCTGACCTACATATTCCATTACAATGTGGGTCACAATCCCTACAAAACAAAAAATAATATTGGAAATACCTTACTTACCACAGTGACTGCAAATATTAACTACAGTCTGTCAACCAAAAATCTACTTTATAAAATACCAATACAGCGAATAAATATTTTTTTTATGAAAGATTTGAGCAATCTAAATATGAAATTTATGAATAGACTAATTTTTCAAACATTACAGAACAGTATATTATGAAAATTGGCCAATTGGATGTATGCATGGTGGTGTGAATGACAAGTCTACAGTACAGTACATGTCTTCAGGTGCATTTGAAGAGTAAATTATGCAAATAGTGATTGCAGGGGAATGAGAGACACTGAAAGCTTATTTGCAAATTTGATAACAGAATATATCGGTAATGAATTAGTTAAGAGTACAGTAAGTCCTCGCTTAACGTTGTTTCGGAACTACGTCGATGAACTTTTAGAGACCAAAATTTTTTTTAACATCCAGGTGATCCGATACTACGTCGTTTTGCATCGTCACGGACTACTTTCTACGGCGCCTCACCCGCTCTTGTCTGGCCTCGCTACGCCCTCTCTCGACTCAGCGCACTGCCCTCACTCGCAGAACGTCACAGCGTCCCCAAGCGACACCAAGCCGGTCTCTGTTACGACTCTACATCTTTCATGTGTGCTTAAGTGTTTCAGCTCTAAAATGGTACTCTAACCATTTGAAATAGCTTCCAAGCCATTTCGAATGGTTAGAGTACACTGCTGATGCGAGTGTAGTGAAGAGGCAACATAAGACCATTACCCTTGCTACGAAAATGGATGTATTAACCCGATTTGAAAAAGAGGAACGTGCTGTGGACATAGACTCTGTGCTTGGTCTAACCCCCACAAAGGTTCTTACTATCTGGACCAACGCTAACAAGATTAAGGTTAGTGCTGGAAGTGGTTCTTCTCTGAGTGCTTCTAAGACAACTCGTACTAGAAATACTGTGATAGAGAAGGTGGAAAAGATGCTGGCAATGTGGATAGAGGACCAGAATCAACACAATGCCCCTGTGAGCCTTATGGTTATCCAGCATAAGGCGAAATCCTTGTTTGACGACTTAAAGGCAAAAGAGGGTGAAGGCTCAAAGGCAGAGACCTTTACGGCCAGCCGAGGATGGTTTCAACAATTTAAGTGGCGTTATAACTTCCACAACATAAAGATGACTGGTGAAGCTGCCAGTTCAGATAAGGTTGCTGCTGAGACATTCCTGCCAGAATTCAAACGGACTATCCAGCAAGGAGACTACTCACCAAAGCAAGTCTTCAATATGGATGAGACTGGTCTCTTTTGGAAGAGGATGCCTGAGAGGACCTACTGTATATCTCCAAAGAGGCGAAAAGAGCGCCAGGTTTTAAAGCGGCAAAAAACCGCTTGACGCTGCTGCTTGGCGCAAACGCTTCCGGTGACTTCAAGCTGGAGCCTATGCTGATTTCTCGCGCTGCCAACCCACGGGCCCTGAAAGGTTACTCTAAGGATCACCTTCCTCTCATTTACAGAGCAAACAAAAAGACATAGATAACC
Organism: Homarus americanus; assembly: GCF_018991925.1. Lineage (NCBI taxonomy): Eukaryota > Metazoa > Arthropoda > Malacostraca > Decapoda > Nephropidae > Homarus > Homarus americanus. The sequence continues at coordinate 751,595 of NW_024721643.1, read as the reverse complement.
GGCGCCATATTTAACCAGTGGTTAAACAAGTATGCCGTCCCTGCACTGAAGGAATACTGTGCCAAGGAGCACCTTAATTTCAAAATTCTTCTGGTCCTTGACAATGCTACAGCTCATCCTCCCAATCTCGACGACTTGCATGACAGTGTAAAAGTTGTATTCCTGCCTCCCAACACAACAGCATTGATGCAGCCCATGGACCAAAGCGTCATCGCCGCATTCAAGGCATATTATTTATGCTGTACCGTGGCCCAGCTGCTCAAGGCTACAGACGGAAATAAACCAACGATCCGAGAACACTGGCGCAGGTTCAACATTCTTCATGCAACTGACAACAATGGCAAGGCATGGGAAGATGTTTCAGAAAGTTGCCTGAATGGTGTGTGGCGTAAACTGTGGCCCAAGTGCATCAACAGTTTTACGGGATTCACGGACTTAGTCCCAGCTATGAATAGGGATATCCTCAGCTTGGCTAGACAGGCAGGCTTTGATGAGCTGGAATCAGAGGATATTGGGAATGTCCTGGCATTCCATACAGAAGAGCTCACCAAAGAAGATCTGCAACAATTAGCAGAACACAGTCCCGTTGAAGACGACGACGAAGAAGCTCAACGAATGCTAACTTCCAAGAGGTTGGCAGAATCGTTGAACATGTTCCAGCAAGCAATGCAAATGCTTTTAGGTGACGACCCAAACAGAGAACGTAGCTCAAAGGCTCAATGCAGCATTGAAGACAGTCTTGGTTGTTACACCGAGATCTATAAGAAGATGAGTAGCACCAAGCAGTCAACACTGGATTAATTTTTTCGTGGCAGGACGTCAGGAGCTTCTTCACAACAGCCGGCAGCCGAGGAGGAGCAAGCAGCGACGGACGAACCCCAGTCAGGGCAGGAGGAGGAGGAGGCAGCCACAGTCTCAGTGACTCCCCTACCACCTCCACCCATCGGTGAGTACCAATACATAACTTAGTACTGTAGTTCTATATACTATTTTCTATAGAAATGGCAATGATTTTCTGTATATGCAACTTTTTTCATGGGGCAAAGGGAGGCTCAGGAACATAACTCCCGTATTTTATCTATTTGTTATGGGGAAAATTGATCCGCTCAACGCTGTTTTGCATAACGTCGCGTTTTCAGGAACGTAACCCCGACGTTAAGCGAGGACGCCCTGTACTGGGTACTATATATGACCATAGTGTCTAACTGGGGCTAAAAAAGGTGATAATAAAAGGATCTTGATCCCTACACTACAGGGACACCACCTTTATTATACTACCTGTAATTGGCTAACGCTAGATGATTTTATTCAGCACGGAGAGGATCAAGTACACAAGGCGTTAAAATATCAAATCAAGAGCAAATACGAAGCACGTGTTATAAATTAGCTGGGACTAATCATAAAGACAAGTCTTATCAAGTCGTCTCTCTTTAAAAATCCTATCCTAACCTCTAGAGACAAGTGCAATTTCTTGGCCAGCATGAGACAGTGACGTTATTTGTCTCAACAATTAGCTACAGTCTTAAATTAAGAGAAATTTAGACTCGGGGAAGTATTAGATACCACACTGGCAAGTACCCTATACTGTTAAGTACGGTACCGGTACACATTGTTCCAGAAGAGTGGAACAAATTACCAAAAACCATCATTACGATAATTCAAATGAGAAACTTCAAAACCAGTTTATGAGTAAGGGATGGGTGAAAATACAGCTGCCTAGTATGGGCCAGTAGGCACTACTGAAGTTCCCTTTAGTCTTACGTTCTTCCCACCTAAGGTGATGGTCATAGCTTCTTTTGTTGATACGTTCAGGAGAGAGTGAAACTACAGATACCTTAACGAGTGGCTCTCAGACTGATTATTCTAAGCATTACATCATAAGTTGTTCCGATATCACACAATTCAAACCATGTCATTAAACCGTTTACTACTGGATGCCACTATAATATTTTATTTGGCTAATGCCAGACAATTCTACTCGGCACAGATAGACCCCTCAGCCCCAAGGGGCTAATACACTATATCCACTAACCCCTTCACTACTGAATGCCATATTTAATATTTCATTTGGCTAATGCCAGATGATTTTATTCAGCAGAGAGAGATCCCTCATACCTAAGTGGTTAAAAGTGATACAGTTATAATACAAGTATACCATATACAGTACAGGTGCTACATGTATTTTTTTTTCATGGTTGGAGCGATCTGGTAAATGAGTACGTCTTTATTTAGCGAAACCTTAAAATACGATATATCAACTTATCCGATCCCACTGGAATTATATGTTACATTTCCATTAGTAGAGCAGCAGTGCAGAAGTTACCGACATATCTGGTACATATTGGGACATGTACAGGAATTAGTATCCAGAACAACTCCACGGGCATAATAATTGCAGCAAGGAAAAACAACTAACAAGCAGGCCATTGCCTCCAAAGTTTTGGCACTCCTGCAAATAGAAATATCACCGAGCTAATATGTCTTATTTCTGCAAGAATGAACTGCTACTGTAAGTACAGTAAACCAGAAAATAAATAATTTACTGCTTCATTGCGGCTAAATATTTTATCCCACTAAGGGTTTATTCTTATATAATAACAATTGCCAAAGTCAAGGCCGACCCACTGTTTTGGTACATTCAAAGTTCTTTGTTTTTGTTCCAATAAATTAGCATTCTAAGTACCAATAGAAATGTTGGTGCTACTATAGTACCGGAAGGTGGTCTACAGAGCCATATAAGTACATAAGAAAATAAGGAGTCTGCAATAGGCCGGTTGGCCTGTGCATGGCAGCTCCTGTCGAGAGTTATTACCACTCTCTATCATCCATGAATCTATCCAGCCTCCCTTTGAAACTTTCCAGGGTTCCAGCACTTACTACAAGGTTGCTAAGCTTGTTCCACTCATCCACCACCCTATTTGTGAACCAGTTCCTTCCTATCTCCCTCCTAAACCCAAACTTATCCAACTTGAATCCGTTGTTCCGAGTCCTATCCTGCTCGGATATTATAAGAACTTTATCTATATCACCTTTATTGGTTCCTTTCACCCACTTGAATACTTCTATCATATCTCCCCGCACTCTTCGTCTTTCTAGGGAATGCAAGTTTAGTTTCTTTAACCTATCCTGATATGGAAGGTTTCTAAGTCCAGGAATCATTTTCGTCATTCTTCGCCGCACCGACTCTAGTGAATTGATATCCATTCTATAATAAGGGCACCAGAACTGAACCGCATAATCGAGGTGCGGCCTGACTAGCGCAAGATATAGTTGCAATAAGACCTCTGCACTCTTATTACTTACACTTCTAGATATAAAACCATCTATAGAGATGGAATCGGTATACAGTACCAGGATATTTGCTGTAGTGTCCATTAACCTAACCTAGGTCAAGTGAAGTTCGGTTAGATTAATGGACGCTAGTGTAAATATCCTCCAGCTCAGTAGACTGCATACTATAGTGTAAATATCCCAGTAGATCTCATAGCACTATACTGGTACAGGGTAGTGTAAATATCCCAGTAGACTGCATACTAGTGTAAATATCCCGATAGACCACATACTGTAGACTAAATATCCAGATAGACCACATACTATAGTAGCACCCAAATGTTTGTGTGATAATCTAAAGAAAACATTATCAATTCTGATTTTTTTTTCCGACATTCATCACACTTGATCCAAGACTAGTGCCAAACTATTTATGAACACAAACGATGTGAACCAATCAAACCTGAGCATTCTTACATATTCAATATGCCAATATGTAGCAATCTTGACCTTTACTTAGCAACTTCATTCCTAACAGACCAAGTAGTAATGATTCCCAGGACAATTTCCACTTTAATTTGGATTCAGTAAATTAATTAAAATTTACACAAATACTGTCTCTACTCCGGGAACCAGAGCCCGTATCCAGCTACAAACTACTGTTTATTTGTAAGTAGGTTACCCAGGGACAGCATGCATCTGCATGATAAGTGTGGAGTTAAGTCTAGTTCCCACCGAGCCACACCACCAAGCTGGGCTGGCCACACAGCCACCCAACACTGCCGGCACATGGCTCATCACCACCACCCTACAACATCCAATATATAAGCTCACAAATCAAAATCTTTCCCGATCAGCTGATCCTGAACAACCAGTACCCAGTACCGTTATCCCAGCGTACTGGCTCCTCCCCGCCAAGTTCTTTCAACCTTTATGGCAAAGACACACAATATAATGGCAATATTTTACAGTTTTGGGGCGAAAGAGGATATATTTATTGTATGTTTTGGTAGAAAGTACGTGATAGGCTACGGTCGCTTTAGCCATGTCAATGACTCCATTTTCTGGCGGGGACGAAGGCGGCGCCATCTATCCCGCCGGCCCTGAACCACCACCCCGCTGGCGTTTACCCCTTATTTCTGGCCTCACGGCGGCCTTTAACCACGCTTATTGCATCTAAGAGTGCCAGTCAACCCAGGTCATGTAGATCCTGGGGCGACAAGTGTAAAAATGACATAAATAAGGATGTAGAGAAGTGAAAATGTGGTGGGTGTGCAGGTCAGGTTGCGGGTGTCGCCGCCAGGGTACAATGGCCAAGTGTACAGCCGCCCTCACCAACCTCACAGCATTCAAAAATTTACTTTACAGCCGCTCACATGACAATCAGCTGACTATAATGGTGGTACAGCATATGACATGACATGACCATGCATGACACTCTGGCCGTTTGGGAACATTTTCCACGCCAGATTTTCAACTCTATTTTGAAAACAGCTACGAAAAGAAACTTCAGTTGGAGAAAGAACAGAGGTGAAACTCATAACTTACCTCAAAAGGCTGGTTCTGTTGACGTTATGGGGGTAATGACCAAATACTACTCATTTTCATTATAGCACTTGAGGTGACACTTTATAAATATAACAATATATCACTAGAAAGGTCAAAAATTCACGAAATTCTGGATCTCAAACAACAAGACGCGCCACAGTCACTCTGGCCACAGCACACTGCCTCATATCCGCGCTCACAAAACTAGTTCCCTCAGCTCCGCCGCCATCACGCTAAATACATCATTACTAAACACAAACTAAGAGGAAAATATTTTTACTTAAATTATAATGTTATATAAACTTTATATTCTGTAATTATAGTACATAATTCAGAAAAAGCGTAAGAATACATGATGTAAATAGTGCAGGTCACTCCTGAGCCTCCTGCCAAACCGAACAATATTTTCAATATTCACTGAGTTCTTAAGGATCTATCGCATAGCATTTAGTGTCAAAATGTCACTTTATATATATTCTACATAATCGTAAGTATCAAAAGTTTTAAGTTCAAGTTTATCGACATAAATTGAGCAAAATGTACTTTATTCAAAGAAAACTCGTGAACTAAGCCATTTTCTTTGATTTAAAGGAGCCACTGTAATAAAATAAATTTCAAATATCATATTTCCTTGTCCTGCAGCATATTCTCGAAAACATAGAAATACAACAAAAGTTCTAAGTTAATTAGGGGTTTTTCATTAGTAATAATAAGAACTATACATTTCCAAATAAAAAACATTTCATTATGTTTAATAGTTATAGAAAACTATCGTCTTAAACTAGAAATTTGTAACTCAATAATCATGTTAACGCGACTTATTATGCAATGTCTTCTTTAACTAAAACAATTACCACTGATAGATGTCGTTTAAATTCAACACTATAAAATATAACAATTATACAAGTCATACCCACCAAATAATACCAAATGTTGAGTGTTTCTTGTGTAGTAATATTTCCCTCCAAACCTTTCTGATACACACTTCGTTACTGTTCTATTTTTTACCATAAGTTTAATGTAATTCACACATGTGCATTCAAATTGAACACCCTTTAAGAATTAATCTCCGTGACAAATCTTTTGTTTATAATTCATTGCCATATTACCATCCTCATTCATTTTCGAAGTTTTATTCTCATAGTGTGTGAGACAAACTTATCACTCACAAGATATTTTACAAACTAAACTTGTTTTGTGTATTTTAACGCAATCTAGTGAAACCATATGTAATATCTATATACAGTAGACATAATACTTATACTTTATATTGCTTTAAAATACATGTTATCAAGTTATGGAAGTACATGTTGTATATGCAGATTGTCTTAACTTTATTTAAAAACCACTTTGCTGTTCATACTTTACCATGTTGACACGTGATTTACTTCTATATTATATTAACACTGAATTTTAACTAACATAGAATTAAATATTATTATTGCACATCACAAAAACAATTCAGAACAATGGCCGTAACATTTTGAAGCAGATGATTTATGAGAACCTCAAGCGTCCATTCTTCAGGTGAGTTTTCATTTGTTACTTGGTTTTGCTTACTATCTCAAAAGATAATTTAATTCAGTATTTTATTACCACCTCAACACTCACCATCTTTCAATTCATTCTTACTAAAGATGCTACACTTAATATTTGATTGTTTCAAATGACAAGTAGACCGATTTTTTCAAATTACTGTGTCTTGTTTGAGGTGTTTCAACTTACAAGATTATACGCCCATAGTTAATTTATTAAAGTAATAATCTTATTATTTTAATGATACTTTAAAATCAAAATCTACAAACAGTTTCATGTAAAAACAGGAATAAATACATATAATTGGCCTTTCTTTCGAGTACGTGTACTCTATTCATAAGTTGTCACAAACATTTATCTCTTTTACCCTTTCTTTGTTAATTCTTAAATTCTTAAGATCAATTGGTGAAACGAGCTTAACTGTCTGTATACCACACAAAGACTTAAAACTATTTTACGTGTCTTGATCTCCAGGAACTAAGTTTGAATTATTGCCTCCTTCATCTGTTCCAAAGTACAAGGTTATTTTTTTTATTCGAGAACCCTAAATAATTCCCAAACACTAAAAACTATCAGTTTTGAGCCTAATATTCTACAGAAATGTAGCTTAATGTTAAAGAAAGACGTGACAACTCACACAATTGATTTCCGTAAATGAAGTGCTGGAAGTGACCACACAAATTATTCTTCGTGGTATCCTCTCCAAAACAATGCATACCGGTACCATTTCTTGAGAACTATTCCTGATTGTGTCGCTGTTTATTGCTTTTAATTAACCAAGGGTGAGTGGATTTGTACCTTTAAATATACCCCCAAAAATGAAATCTGGCGGCGTAAGATATGGGGATCAAGGTAGCCATAATGACTTCAGACACATCAACAGTGAGCGGCCAGGGTGTGACTGAGTGTGAGAGAATACAGAACAGTTAAACGCCACTGATGGGTCCCGCGATACCTGATAACTCTCATAATCATATCACGCCTTTCTGTAACATTAGGCAACATTTCTGTAAAATATTAGGTTCCTAACTGACATAGTTTTTAGTATAAAATAATTATTTAGGATAAAGCTATGCAACAAGCTAACTTTAAGACTGAAGATCTACATCTAAAATATCGCTCTTATTTACTGGACGATTCCTATATACAGTACTGTCAGTGTGCAAATACAACGAGTAAAATGTTTATCGTATTATAATATTAAAGATAATGTTACACAACTGCAAACACTATGATGTGATATTAAGGTTACACAAATACATAGCTTATCTATCTATTGATCTTATCTGGGTATTTACAATATCATGAGTTCATTTTAGTTGCTTGTAACTTTGTATATGTGCACCTTTTCTATGGCATACCTAATAAACATAGTTACTGTATAATGTGATATTTTACCCCAGAAAAAAAAAATCAGATTTGGGTAATTTTCAGACATCCTACACAGTGGTTAAATTTCTGTTTACGATTACCAACATGTTTCCAGAGCCAGGTATCTTTTTACTTATATTGTAACATAACCATACACGTATAATAGACCTGTACGTTATGATGCTAATATATGACTCGCCCTTGTAAACATTTGACTTTCCCATACATCCTAGTTCCCTAAGTGTCGAGTCCATGGTCACTGCATACCAAAACAAATAAAGGTTTCCTGATATGAGGTGTTGAAATATGCTGAAGAAGACACCAGTTATTTCTACACCAAGCTGACTAATACAAAGTTAAAAACAGTGTGAAACGTAAATTAAATGCGTATGACATTTCACGTCTACGTAGGATATATACAGAGTTCTTATAAATCATATTTTGTTTCTGACTAATGTGTGTTTACATTATCGATATGAATAAGAGTGCCAACGTATGGATAAACAGCAACATATTACAGTAATTTGGTAACGTTTCGACTCTTGTTATCGTCAGACCTAAAATATGAAATAACATCAATATTAAAAATTCAGTGACAAATAAAATTAATTAGGCATTGGATTCATTAAGTGCCTTACACTAAAAAGGCTAACATGAATACTAAAACCTTGAATTATTAACTGAAAAAATAAAAGCATTCACCAACACAGCAAAAATCGCAGAGTAGCAGCTTATATCATAATACCAAAGATGAATATATACTGTAGTACAGATACCAGCAAGTATGTTATCTAGTTGAATCAGGAAAGCAGAAGAGTAGTGGGTGCTCAGGACTGGCTGGACTTGGCGGGTGAGGAGAGACTCTGCCATCACTTGTGTTATCCTGTCAGGGCAAGTGGTAAACAGTGTAAAATCTGACTTGCTTATTGGGTGATCACATGCCTATTGCTATGATCCTTGATTGCTGAATAGGGTGGTTAGCATAAAAGTCAATTTCTTCGGCAATTCTGACTCAGTTGTCGTGAGGATTGCAGTTCATCACGGACTCGAACTTTATTAAAAAAAAAAAAAACACTTGTGTAGTGTTCTCTGATCTGAACACCACTCAATGAAATTTGCGGATAAAATTATCATAAAATCTTGGACAGTTTGTTTCTGAGGGCATACCAATAAGGATAATGGTATCAGATTGGAAAATAAACTATGACTTTCCTAGCAGTAGCTGGCTGGGTGTGTGGTTTGAGTAGTCTTGAGAATTGTTACCCTAACTAGTATCAATTAAGTTGAGCAGGAAGCCATTAAGATTTAATGTTTTCCCAGGGAACTGCGAATCGGGATGATTTTAAAATAATCTGAACAAATGTCGTAAACCCTGGTGAGTAGGGTGGAGATTCTTTTTGTGTTGGGCAGGTGTGAAGGAAGAGATTTTGGCAATTAATCCTGTTGGTCTGTACGTAGGTTTTCTATAAATCTATATACAAAAGGTGTTCCCTTTCTCCTCAACGTGTATATTTATTATCTAAGAAGGATAATTTGTGTTCACTCTCTTGTTCTTGTTCTGAAATGAACTGTATACGGTATTGTTATTTCTGGAGACATAACAAGAAACACCAGGGTCACTCGTTCAGAACAGGAAGATCATTTGTAATCACCCAGTGTTGTATATATGAAATGTATTGGTAAATGCGTTCTGTTACCCTAATGACATATACCCTGAGAGGGGATAGATACACACAATGTCATCATGAATCATATAATCACACACGAATGTCACCTTTATTAGTCAACTTGTAAGTGACTCTCAGAGCACCCTGTGTCGTCTAGCATGCGTCTTTGTTTCAGTTATGTTTAGCCTCCACGACACACACACACACACACACACACACACACACACACACACACACACACACACACCACTGGAAGTAATCTCGTTGGACATGCACGAACATAGGCGAATTTAACATTTTCTTGAACGTCCACTTGAAACTAGTTGCAGCATATATGAGCTGAACTGGCCTGTCTGCATTATGGATTGATGGGGTACCTACCAGTCAAGCGCTAATCAACTACCCTCCATCTCCAGGTAGTATGGGATATATACAGTATAGAGGTTGTTGGTGGTGGGGGTGGCGGAGGCTGATGGTCTGAACACTTCACATGAGGATAATGTTACGACGGAGTTTTGGAACACTTCTAACAGGGCGTCATACACACACACACTTTACAAAGCCACTTCTTTGACTAGTGACGAGCGGTGACATACTTTCACTTGTATAACAGCGGGTCTGTCTGTATGTTCCTTTGTTTGTAAAAGTTCAAAGACTTTTGTCTCCATGTCTGGTAAAGACATTCACCGAATCACGTTCTCTTACGACGTGAGGCCCTGGAGAAGCCTGACAGAATGAGCATCTTACTTTCCTCAGTCACAACGCGGGTGTCCACAACTGTGTCTCGGGCTTTGAACTGCTGGAGTCTGGTGTTTAGTCCCATTTGAAGGCATCATACACACCAGCTCGTCCTAATTAGGGTCGACCAGCATGGTGTTATTGATTAGTATCGTTGGCGATAGTAGCCTCTTGTTCATCAGTGCACACGACTCTCACCTGACGCGCTGCTTGCTGTAGGTTAGTCATACGTGGTGCACATGCTCTTGTTAAAGAATCTGCTGAACACGGTAGAGGAGGTAACTGCAAAAATAATCATCGCTATTGTTTGTTTCAGCCAAGTTATTTTTTCATTATTATTATTTTGGGGCGCTTCAGATAGCTTTTTTTTGTCTGAGCAATGGATAATCTGTAGTATCGCTCGATATCTTTAGGTGGAACCAATGGACAACGGCCACGACAAAATCCACTCTAATTATCCCTAGAATGTAATCACAATATCATTTAGTTCAGAAAACGTGTCTGGAAAACTGTTTACAACCGAAGCTAACTTGTCTAGACCACCAAAACCTGCTCGTTGACACTGCTGGTGTTGTATCACTGGTCTTGCCCAGTCTTCGTATAGACTTTGCAGAGCAGTTTAAATATAATAATTCGCCTTCCCCTGAAGCTAGAGTCTATAGCTGAATTAGAAACGAAGGAAATGGCGGCTGCTGAACATTCTGAGAGTCCAGCTTCCACGAATGATAGTTGTAACGAGAAGGGGAGTAAAACATTTCTTTGCCTTCAGAACGAATGTTGGAAAAGTCAAATTTTAATCTCAAACCTAACCAAACTAAATGTATTCTAACCTAACATAACTGTATTTAGACTATTTAAAAGATATTTATTTCTACTACTTTTTTTTCTTAGTCCAAATGTCGACCTTTTCTGTGATTTCTTCTGGACTCGTTCATAACTACACCTTTACCCGCGCCTATACGCTGCTGTTCCTTAATCGGGCAGAATACTTGTAATTTATACTGGAAAACGATGCTTCCATCACAATGGCTTCCGAAATATTCATTTTTGCCTTCAACACAACTTACAACACCTGGGTTATCGTACTCGAGGTGTTGGTCATCGTACTCAAAGGGGTTAAATGATCGTACAGAACTCGAGGGGGTTAAATTACCGTACTCGAGGTGTCAGTCGTCATACTCAAAGGAGGTTTAATTATCGTACTCAAGGTGTTAAGTCATCATACTCAAGGAGGTTAAATGCACAATACATCGTGAGACAAGAGACTATGCACTGCAGTATGTCTCGTCTCGTGTTTCTGCATCGCTCTTTCGTCAAAGTACAGTACTCTCACGTATAGATCCTTCCCTCACTAAAGTAATACCTACCTCATCGTTACTCTTCCACCTACTTTTTTTTTACGTGGTCTCCTTCCTCTCCTTACAGCCACACCTTCTAGCCTCCAACCTTCCCTCTATAGCCACACCTTCTGGCCTCCAACCTCCCCTTACAGCCACACCTTCTAGCCTCCAACCTTCCCTCTATAGCCACACCTTCTGGCCTCCAACCTCCCCTTACAGCCACACCTTCTAGCCTCCAACCTTCCCTCTATAGCCACACCTTCTGGCCTCCAACCTCCCCTTATAGCCACACCTTCTGGCCTCCAACCTCCCCTTATAGCCACACCTTCTGGCCTCCAACCTCCCCTTATAGCCACACCATCTGGCCTCCAACCTCCCCTTATAGCCAAACCTTCGCCACCATTTGATTACCTTAATATTCATCTACAAGTGTATGCTGTTGGTTGTGGAATACGATAAACTTAATGAAGGGAGGAAATGGGAAGATAAAGGTGAGGAAAGACAGGAAACAAATTAATTATAATGCACCCACGTTACTTCCTCACCTACACCCAGACAGTATACACTATACAGAATACACCCTCAACCTTGGCATTAATACACAACGCTTCATACTATATCAACTCTGTATACTAATTGGAGTTGTTGGTAGATGAGTGAAGAAGAATTAATCTACATCATTTACTTCTTGTTTAATGAGAAATAAAATCAAGCTTAAGACATTGTTATAGATCGGAGTTTTTTTGGGGTACAACACAACTAATCTCATAACGTTGTCCATGATTTGTGTGGGAAGAGTTGAACGTTTCTGTAGGTCGAAAGTTATGCTGCTAAATATGGAGATAAAAAAAAAATATTATCCTCGCCATCCAAGACGAAATATAGTTTGTAAGATAGGTAATTAAACTCATTCCACATTCCACCTGGATAATTGTGTGTTTTATACGATTTAATCTAACTTAACCTAACTTAACCTAGCCTAACCTAGCAAAATCTTCTAAAATGGGGATGGCAAAAATAGCACAAAATAAACAATCATTCCCTGAAAACGTTATATAAACATTTATACAATTACTTCACACCCTAGAATTAGCCATATGAAAGCATTTAATAAAATTATAACTTAGTGGCAACAAGGAAATTCCACTTCAACATTCGTCAACACCTAACAATGAGGTGCCTGTGTGATACTGTGTACACCTTCCAACATTACCGAGCAGGAGGTGAAGTAAGGGGACTATTCTTCGTGCATTCTTACATCACCAAGCAAGGGGACTATTCTTACATCACCAGGTAAGGGGGGACTATTCTTCGTGCATTCTTACATCACCAGGTAAGGGGACTATTCTTACATCACCAGGTAAGGGGGGACTATTCTTCGTGCATTCTTACATCACCAGGTAAGGGGAATATTCTTCGTGCAAACCTTTTAGAATGTGGAGCCTTGATGGTGAGGCACTGAGGTAATGGCAAACATTTATTCTGGATCACATCCAACCCGCCCAAGGTTACGACGAGCGCTCCGTGATGCACTGCCCTGACTCATGGTCTAATTTAAGTCTTATCATGGATTTGAACCCAGGTGATAAAGATCTTTTATCTGCTTCCTCATATATATTTCAGTATATTCACTTTCTCACCACATTAGTTTATTCTCAATGTTTAGAGCTAGAAATATCCATTTTAAATCCACATCAGGTTCCTGTCTAAAGTTAACTGAAACGTGACACTCTATTGAGACTAAGTGACAGCCGACACTTGTATAATGTTAACTCCCTCCCAGTGGCACCTTCAACACTGACACAGTATCAACGGGGTGAAGTCTTTAACACCGGAGAACAACGACTCGGACCAGAAGGGCATTAATTCCCTTGGTTAAGTTAATAAAGCAGCTAGAATAGTGCTCATCGTCTACCACGGTAAACATCTTAGCCTCTTCTCAGTGTTACCGTACCGCATCATCAAGTCACAGGGGTAAGACACTCCTGGACGTGACTCAAGGATAGAACAGAAAGATTGTCCTGATTTTTCCTGGTGTTAGTCTGATATAATTAATCATTAAATGTTTTAGTGTCAACCAGCTAAGCTATACACCATCCACATAAATATGACCCACATGTAGATGGCTCAAAACGTATGGAGCTGGTAAAAGAGCCACAGACATACAGAGGCTTGGCATCCTGTGAGCCACTGGAGAGAGTAAGCAAAAGTGCCTGTTGCGTCTTCAAGAATTAATCCAACCATTATCTCTGAACGTATGACTTTACCAACAGATAAAGCTCGCCAGTAACTCCCTGATAACCTGTCTTAATCACACACACACACAGTCAGGGCAGCCTCGTACCGTCTCTACATTCTACAAAGACTTAGGTCACTTGGGACACCCACGCCAGAGCTGAGGACCATCTACAACGCCTTTATTCTCCCCAAACTAACGTATGCGTCACCAGTCTGGTCGTCTTCTCTCAACTCCACCCAACAACGTCAGCTAGAGAAGGTACAGAAAAGGGCCTGCAGAATCATGCTCGGCGCAGAATACTCCGGCTACACCAACGCTCTCTCCACCCTGGAAATGCCATCCCTCAGTGACCTCCACCACCACGGACTAGCAGGATTTGGCAGTGGGCTACTGCACCACCCTCGCCATCGCCACCTCCTGCAGCCCCCCACCCAACTCGAGCAGTCCGCCACTACAACAAAATTCAGCCCATAAGAGCCCGCACCGATAGATATAAGAACAGCACCATCCCATCTATTGTTAAAATAATAAACAACTCCTGATTTATGTACTGTACAGCCCTGTAAATGTATTCAATGCATATTATATCATTATGTCTAAATCAAATGTAAGTCTGTATATTTTCAGCCACCTGCTGCAACTCTATGAATAAACCGTTTATTATTATTATTATTATTATTATTATTATTATTATTATTATTATTATTATTATATACACACACACACACACACAACAACAACTAAATTTAATGTTATCTTCGTGGCCGGGAAAGTGACATACGTCGTGGGAGATAAAAATGACAGGGATAAGATACAGTCGAGGTGAACGCTACTTTGGTATACCACTGAACACCGCACAACTCTCTAACGTAAACAGATCAATTTGAACAAGAACTGGCATCAGTACTCACGCTATACCACACTAAAAAATATATACTGCAATACGTTAGGAAATTATAATCTTTTTTTTTTACGTAAATAGAAACAACACGAGGAATACGAACTGGGGAGAAATAATAACTTGTGAGAGATTCGACAACTTTCTTGGTGTTTATCTTATCAGTTAAGTGTTGATGTGTGAGTGACGCTCGGATGGGGCACTACACACGTACACGCTCACACTGACACTGGGATGGATAACACCAGATTAGGAGGCGCTCAGCCAGAGGAAGCTGAAGATTGTGGTGGTGTAGGTGGGAGATTATAATTGACTGATCATGGTGCTAAGTTATTTTATTTATGTATTTGTGTATCCACTCTTTCGTTTATCTATTTATTTTCTTACATTTATTAATTTATTTATTTATATTAACAAGGAATAATGTTTTAAAAAGTAAATAAGGTTTCAATATTTTTTTTTCGCTAACATTCTTTATACACGCCACAAATTCCAGTGGTTTTGTTCTTCTGAATACTGAATATTTTAACCAGCAATGAAGGAAGAATTCTCAGCAAAATAATTTCCTATTTTTTTTTCAAGTAATATGTAACCTAATATATAGTTGAGAGCCAGACGGACGAATAATGGCAAGACTTTTTTTAATGGTGAATTTATCTTATTATTATTTTCTTTAACGTTAAAAAACAGGAAAGTAAGTTAAGTAACAACATAATCGTGGCAAAAAAGCTCAATTCTCTCTCTTCACCAATCGATATCAGATGGAACTTACCTAAAGCTAACAATAAACTTTATATTTCGTGTCTACAGTAGAATTAAGGCTCCTATGTGACTATGAGACCGATATTCCCAGCGTGAGATTACAAATATTGACCGAAATTTCAGGATAAGAGACAGAAAAATGGTATATAGTGCGAATATCAGTCGTTAGTTCAAATCACAGGCCCTTACTGATAATTTTAACCTAATCCTATCATTTTTAGTCTGACGTTGGCTGGTGAGGATGTTCCTGGCATATTTAACCCGCCCTTTAGGATGTGTTTTTCACCTTTGACATGATGTGACGACGTAGTGGGTGGGAGTCGCTGCTAGGCTTATCTAGCTTCACAACAAAACTCTGGACTCTCTCTGTTCCTGCAACCCGCAACCTCTTTGACGCACCATCTGTAAGCATTCGGTAGTTTTAGTTAAGCTCTTCAACCTTATACATCTCTCTCTTGGTTTTTATTTGTTAATGACTAGTGTATTAAACAATCTAAAACACGCAGTCCTGGTTATACCCAGTCTATATACCTCATAATATATCAGTCCAATCTATATTTAAACCTTCCTAATAAGTTCCAGTTAATGATTGTGCTTGAGAATTTGTTCCACTATATTTGTCTAATTCAACACCACTGCTACGTTTTCGCTCCTGATTTAATAGTTTAAGTACAGTTTGGTTATATCACCTTTATTTTACCCCATTTTCCATTTTGCCTCTCGCTCTGTCTCTCAAAGAAGGCAATACTGTATACAGTTTTCTTAATCTGTCTCTATATTCAAGGTTCCTATTGCCTTGCTTGTCCTGTTACTAACGCTCCTAGATATGAACCCAACTGTAGTACAGGTACTTTCTCAGTCTTATTTCGAGCACAAAGACATTATCGGATTTCTCTATATCTACGTTCTTCAGCTGATAACTGCTTCCCGTTTCCATTAGCTAGTCTTTGAACTTTACTTTTTTCAAACATTAAATTGTATGTTATTTTTCAGTCTAAGAGTTAAATAAAAGTGAGAGAGAGAGAGAGAGAGAGAGAGACAGTTAGGCAACATCACTTTACATTACATAAACCAAATGACCTCAACTCACACTCTCCAGGCCCTAAGGTGGTGGTGGTGGAGCTATCGTGGAATTATCAAGTGTGGAGGCTCTCTTGCCACACTGTTGACTACTACTACTACTACTACTTTTACTACTACTACTTTTATCTGTCACCTTATCTCTCACTGTTAAACAAAGCACTGTATCACCGTGATGACTTCCTCCTATCACTAATTTCACTACTTTTGACAGTGCCATAATGTCTTTTCGAGTTAGTTTCTGTTCTTACTATAGTTTACATTTTCAAAGGATCATATGAAGAGTAGGACCTCAGGCTTATTTTACCTGATAATTAAACACCAAAACGCTACCTGGGAAGTTATGTTAGGTTAGGTTAAGGTAAGTTAGATAAGGTCAGGTTTGGGTTAGGTTAGTGTCATTTATGGTAGGTTAGATAAAGTTAGGTTATGTTAAGCTGGGTTGATTAGATTAGGTGAAGTTAGGTTTAGGTTTGGTTGGGTTAGGCTAGTGTAAGTTAAGGTAGGTTAGATAAGGTTAGGTTGGGTTTGGTTAGGTTGGGTTCGGTTAGGTTGGGTTGGGTTAGGCTAGTGTAAGCTAAGGTAGATTAGATAAGGTTAGGTTACGTTAGAATGTGTTGGTTAGGTTTAGTTAGATCGGATACGAATAGGTTGCTAATCTTCATTTGCTCATGTTCTGTAATACATCGCCCCGGCTACTTCTGGTATATAGTGAAGGTTCATACTGGTGCAGCGGCGGCGGGCGACTGGTAGAAAGTGAGGAGCCAGTTACGTAATTATTCAGTTCTACTTTCAGCAAAACGCCGACACGAGTAAAAGTTTTCACAGTTTTGAGGCGATACTCACATGGCGGATTTTCTCCTACAAGTCATTTTGGCCCTTAAACTAGTGATGCATCTTTGGATTTTTAATTATTGATGTCTAGTGTACTGTATTTGCAAATCTATAACACTCATTTTACAGCCTTCTGAAGCGTAATAAATAAACAAAAATCGGCTCCTATATACACTTAGCACATTAACTGCATTAATAAATTAGATATCTTTAATTTCCGTGTTTTGAAATCGTAAGTATTTGTATTAGGAAGGAATATCCGGAGCCGCGTCAGCAAATAAACTTTTAGGTATATATTCAGAAAAAAATCACCATTTGGTATATTCATAACACGGTAGACTCGCTAACGTGTGCCTCGAGACCCCATAAATTTAACACTGTATCTTTAAGTACACGAAAAGCTCCTAGCCTAACGCAGCCTCCCCCATGACCTCTCGGCAGGCCATCACACGTCACGAACACCGTCCCTCAATCGACCACCCACTCACTCACTTACTGACTTCCAGGTACTGACCCAATACACACTTGACCTTATTGTTACCAAAGTCATATATACATCGTTACATCGCCATCATTAAGCTTCAGCCGAACAATTCGACTGGCACAGCGCTATTGTTCACTCAGCAGCTGTTTCCCTCAGTTATTGTACGTGTAATATAACTCAGTACAATAACGAGTATAAAAAAATAAAAAATAAAAAAATAAAAACAATTTGCCCACAACTCAACAGACAGACAGTATCCTTGGTTGATGCCCACTGCTGACCATCAGGAAGGAGAGGGGGCGAGGCGGGTTCTAGAGGAGAAATAATAAAATAAGAATATCCTCGTGAGCCGCTGGTCCAAATTAAAACATTTTCAACTTGTTGGACCCCAGAATTGAGGAGATTAAAAACTTGGTTGAAAATACGCTGCTACGGTTATATTTTTGCCCAGCTTCAGGCCATGGTGTTTACACGGGATATAAGTAGGAGGGAATATTGGACAAATCTTACCCATAAACAACAAAAGACTAAAATTAATCCATGGTTTTGTATCACTCGAGTGTGGCTGTATATATTTATTCAAGGGAAACTCTGACGTCACATTTTCCCCGCCGCCACCCACAGGGCCTCTGAACGCTACACACGATTATGGGGAGAAAATACTTTGAATCACCTGAAGATAAGACACCCCAGTTTATTTTCACCTGAAGATTAACCAACCTAACGCTAAGCTAATCTAATCTAATCCCCCAGGAAGCGTTAGATGGTTATTTTCCAGGTGAAAAAAATTGGGATGTCTAATTTTCAAGTTAGATTAGGTTATAGTATGTTGGATTAGTTTGATTAAGTTAGGTTAGGTATGATAATGGATATAAATGAGGAATAAACAAGAGGAAAAACTTTAATTAACACACTTAATTCGGCCACAAAATACGACACAAAGTAAACAACAACGAAGCCGAGTGAACAACACCGAGGGGTGGGCTGGGGGAGGGGTTGGTGGTGAGGGAGGGGTTGAGGGTGGGCTGGGTGTGGGGTCGAGGGGTTCTTGGAGGCACCACCTGTAGGCTGTCTAGTGCCTGTACAGACAGACAATAACTAACCCATGACACAACCCTAACACACTATTAGCTTAGCTAGGCGGTCAGCCCGCCCTCTCTTACCTCCTCCTAAATTTCTCAAATTTCCGAACTATAACTTCCTTCCCCCACCTCTAATCTTCCTTCATTCCTCATTTCTATAAAAAAAACCCTGATAAATACTGTACAATTATCTCCAGAAAACGACTGTATAAACACTCACTACCATCTGGATTACATGTTACAAGGTGTTCGTAAATACACGTTTGACTAACTGTATGGAGTGATAAAGAGACGAGCTATATAATGATGTACCTAATTTATCACGTTGATGTATTGGTGATTTAGGGAAGGAACACCTGGTTGTAATGGATCACCTCAAGATTAAAACACCCTAATGCTAATTTAACCAAAACTAATCTAACCTAATCTCGCCTAAGCTAAACTAATTCAACCTAACCGAACGCTAACCTTTCCTAACAACCTTATATTAACCTAAACTAACATTAACCTACCCCTAATATAATCAAACACAACCTGAACTAACATAACCTAACCTGCTCTAACCTAATGCTAACCTGCTCTATCCTAACCCTAACCTTACCTAACACTAACCTAATGCTAACCTGCTCTATCCTAACCCTAACCTTACCTAACACTAACCTAATGCTAACCTGCTCTATCCTAACCCTAACCTTACCTAACACTAACCTAATGCTAACCTGCTCTATCCTAACCCTAACCTTACCTAACACTAACCTAATGCTAACCTGCTCTAACCTAACCCTAACCTTACCTAACACTAACCTAATGCTAACTTAACCCCTAACCCCCCCCAGGTAAACACTTTAGGGTGTTTAATTATCAGGTGAAATAAGCTGGTGGGATAGTTAGTTTCCAGGTGATCCAATGTCCTCATTTGGTTGATTACACTCATAACAGAAGGATTAACAGGATATGAGGACAATTAAACACCATGATAGAAAGATCGGTAAGCATAATTATAGTTTTATTTGAGAGAGAGAGAGAGAGAGAGAGAGAGAGAGAGAGAGAGAGAGAGAGAGATAGGGGCGGGTGATCATAATTGACTAGTCATGTAGGGCAGCGTCTCTACCTTGGTAACCAATTCACTTTTATCCGACAGCAATTTTATCCCTCTTTTCTCTCATACATTATCCCACATTAACCAGGCCAGAATTACGACCAACTCCTGTTTGGTATATCAGTGAGTGGTGTCATCAGGTGAGGTCCCAGGAGCAGGTGGTGTTAGAGGAGAGGTATGCTAATATTGAAGGGACTATAGGGCAGCAACATCGCCAGCCAGTCATTACCAACTTTCACCAGAGTAACGCCGGAGTGTCTTAGCAACACCCACGCCATACTACCTCATACTGATACAAATTTAAGTGTAGCACAGAAATAGATCACGATTTACAGATACAGAAAGTTAGATATCAAGTGAAATCGACATAAAAGTTCACATAAATTCACCACAGACAATGCAGGTATAATATAAACAATGTAAATAGACAGTGTAGGTAGCTATACAAAATAATGGAATCGCGTGAAGAAACCTTTCCAGTTTATTTCACCTAGATATTAAACACCTTAACGCTAATCTTTATCATATCCTAACTTAGCTTATCTCCCCCCCCCCCAAATAGCGTCAGGGTGGTTAATCTTTACGTGAAAAAAGCTGGGGTGGAGATGGAGATTCTTCAGGTGATGCAAATAATGTAGACAGTCAGAGTACCGTCACCATATCTGAGGGTTGGCGACCACAGTCCTCCACTCTAAACGTTCTTGAGCTGTTTTTTTTTTACCAATCCTCCAAGATTTCGTATCTCTCTGGGGACTCAGTTTTTAATTTCATTCACCCATCCCAGTCTCTACCTTCCCCTGGCCCTCCTACCCTCAAATTTGCCCATTAATATTTCGGATCACCTGGGAGGATGAGGTTAGGTTAGGTTATGTTAGGTTAGATTTAGGTTAGGATAGAATAGGTTTAGGTTAGGTTAAGTTAGCATTAAGGTAGTTAATCTTCAGGTGAAATAAGCTGGGGCGATAATTCTTCAGGTGATCCAATATTTCTGTTATCTCATCCCTAATTATATGACCAAATTACAAGTATCTTATTTTTATTTTTCTGTATATTTCAAGTACTGCATTTCTCTTTAAGTTTTGGTAACCTTAGTACTTCTTCATTTGTTTTCCTGTCAGTGTAACTTATTTTTAACATTCTCCCATAACACCACATTTCAAAAGCCTCTAACCTCTTTCTGGTGTCTGCTGAGTGTCCACGCTTCTGACCCATACATCAGTCCTTGTCAGTAAAGCCTTTCAGCAGCCCTTTTTCTCAAATTGAAGTTAATGTCCCTTTTCATTAGGTCTTTTGGATTATTAAAGGCTGTTTTTCCTCGCCCTATTCTTGTTATTTCTTCCGTACATCTACCATCACAGCTAATGTTACTTCCCAAATACACACAATTTTCCACTTGTTTAAGACCTCTAAAAGTTTAGTGTGTTACCTTCTCAAAAACTTTTTCAAAATCAACAAAGCAAATATTGAAATTTCTTCAAACCTCTAAAGCCCATTCACTCAAAATTCTAAAACTAAATATAGCTTCTCAATGTTTCTTTTCCATTTCTAAATTCATTCTGCTCTCTAGATAACTCAATGTATATATATTTATGTTGGGTAAGTTCGTTTGCGCCACATGACACAATGAGGGAAGCTAAACCAACTATCACGTACACTTCCTTCCTTATCTCACTACCAGGGAGGAGGGAGTTAGGTGGGTAGGTTAAGTAAAGTTAGGATAGGTTAGGTTAGGTTTTTATGTTATGTTCGGGTAATTAATTTTAAGGTGAAATAATCTGGGGCCTACCATTCAAGCCCAGACGATGATGCGCCATGCCCGGTGTGTGTGTAACCTTGAAGTAGTGTGCTGTGGTAGGAACTCCTGGGTCACCTGAAGGTTAGACACACCCAGTTTATTTCACCTTACGAGTAACCACCCTAACCTAACCCCTCGAGGTAGTGTTATGGTTATTTAATCATAGGGTGAAAGACGCTGGGGGCTAATCCTCAGGCGCTCCGAACTCTCTTTCACTGTTGACGTCATGTGGTGAAAGAAACTCTCTCACTCTTTATAAATTATATCATGTTAGTTAAGGTGATCAAACCGGTATTTTAGTGGCGACGAACTGGAGGAAAAACTCATGTTGGTGGCAGTGTTGTGGATGTTGCTCTCACACACACAGCCTCAGGACGTGGGTGTGTTTTCTGGCGCTCTCTTGAACGGACAGGGGGTCAGGGTGTTACCCCCTCTCCTCCCTCACTGCCACTGGGATTTCTCAGTAAATATTCAGGTGAACAATGCAAAAAATTGGTTAGTAAACTGTGATCCAGAAGTATAATCCAGGGAAAACCGGCGAAAATTAGAATGACAATCCGCAGTGAGTAGTGTATTTTTGGCCCTGGCCCGGTCAGTGGAGGGTCAATAGGATCGCGGTCGACTGTTACCAACGGCTCTCGGTGCATCCTGTTAAGTTTAAAGCGAGGAAATGTATATCAAAGCGGCAGTGGTATTCCTCAACACAAGAGTAACCACGCCCCACCACCTGTGCTCATATCCTCAACACAAGAGTAACCACGCCCCACCACCTGTGCTCATATCCTCAACACAAGAGTAACCACGCCCCACCACCTGTGCTCACATCTCAACACAAGAGTAACCACGCCCCACCACCTGTGCTCATATCCTCAACACAACAGTAACCACGCCCCACCACCTGTGCTCATATCCTCAACACAACAGTAACCACGCCCCACCACCCAGCTCATATCCTCAACGCAAGAGTAACCACGCCCCCACCCCACCTGTGCCCATATCACCAACACAAGAGTAACCACGCCCCACCACCTGTGCTCATATCCTCAACGCAAGAGTAACCACGCCCACCACCTGTGCTCAACACAACAGTAACCACGCCCCACCACCTGTGCTCAACACAACAGTAACCATGCCCCACCACCTGTGCTCAACTCAACAGACGGTGTAGTGTTAACACCACTACCTTCGTCACACCTGTTACCCCCTTCTCCCTACCCCTGCCTCCCCCACTTCCCCTTTGCCCCATCACCTCCCTCCTGCCCCTTCCCCTTCAACTCTCTCACTTCTCCATCTGGCCTCCCTCCCATACTACATAATCTCTGGCCACCTCCCACACAAAGATGACTCTCACCCCACAGCAGATGACTCCCCACCCTCCCACAGCAGATGACTCCCACCCTCCCACAGCAAATGACTCCCACCTCCCACAGTAGATGACCTCACCTCCCAGACTTTCGAATCGCGTTGTTTGGATCGTTACTTTCCTTGTGTCGTAACGTAACCCGCCGTCTAGCTCCTTCCAGGCCACCGTGTCCGACGAATCTACTACAGTGGATTGGTCGCTGTTGATACCCGAAAGGGAATACGGATCATGAAGACACTTCAGCTATACTAACTATCGCTAAACTAATAATCTAATGTCAACCATATCTAAAGTGCCTAACCTAACCATCCTTATCTAAAGTTAGCCTAACCTTACGCTTACCTAACCTATGAAAACGCTAACTTTACGGAACATAACTAAACGTAATATTAACTTAAACTAACGCCACCCTAACCCAATGCAATATAGCCAAACATAACCAATGCTAACGTAACGTAGCCTAACCTAACCTTTCCTAATATAACTTAGCCTAACCTAACCCATCCTAATATAACGTAACGTAACCTATCCTAATATAACGTAACGTAACTTAACCTAACCCCCAGGTAACAAAGGTGTTTAACCATCAGGTGAAATAAGCTTGGAGCTAATCAACAGGTGATCTCCTAAATGCTTACCAAACCATTCAGTGTTTCCCTGCGTGTGTAGTAACAGGTGCTGGCCAGGAGGGGGGGGGGGAGCCTTGAGAACAACGTGAAACAGATCTACACCCCACAATACACTCCCACACACATACAAACACAAACAAACATATGCACACACACACACACACACAGAAATACAAGCACACACATACACAAGCACACACAAACACATAAAAACAAGCACACTCAAACACATAAACACAAGCACACTCAAACACAAATACAAGCACACACAAACAAATACAAGCATACACATACACATAAATACAAGCACACACAAACATACACAAATACAAGCAAACATACACAAGCACACACATACATATAGAAAAACAGACCACACACACAAGCAAGCAGATGCCCTCTACCGCCCACAACAGGAACTTAGGTAAGAAGGTAAAACTGGAGCCGAATGTACACATCTATCTTTAACTCTATACTATGAGCTAACCCCCTCAGGAATGCGTCATCGTGTTTATGGAAATAGCTCATGGTATTCAAATGGAAATAACTCATCGTATTCAAAGGATTAAGTCACTATACGCAAGGGGACCACCTATCGTACCCAAGGGATCATCAAGTTATCGTACTCAAGGGGTACAGTTATCGTACTCAAAGGATCAAGTCGTCGTACTCAAGGGATTAAGTCGTCGTACTCAAGGGGTTAAGTCATCGTACTCAAGGGATC
Organism: Homarus americanus; assembly: GCF_018991925.1. Lineage (NCBI taxonomy): Eukaryota > Metazoa > Arthropoda > Malacostraca > Decapoda > Nephropidae > Homarus > Homarus americanus. The sequence continues at coordinate 727,136 of NW_024721643.1, read as the reverse complement.
AAGTCATCGTACTCAAGGGATCAAATCATCGTACTCAAGGGATCAAGTCGTCGTACTCAAGGGTTCAGTTATCGCACTCAAGGGATCAAGTCATCGTACTCAAGGGATCAAGTCATCGTACTCAAGGGATCAAATCATCGTACTCAAGGGATCAAGTCGTCGTACTCAAGGGTTCAGTTATCGCACTCAAGGGATCAAGTCATCGTACTCAAGGGATCAAGTCATCGTACTCAAGGGATCAAGTCATCGTACTCAAAGGATGTTGTATACACAGAGGAGGATTAAAACGTCGTACTGAAGGGATCAAGTCGTCGTATTCAAGGGATTTAGACGTACTCAGTGGATTTAGACGTCGTACTCAGTGGATTTAGACGTTGTACTCAAGGGATTAAGACGTCGTAGTTAGTGGATTAAGACATCGTACTCAAGGGGTTAAAAGAATATGGTACATTTGTTTGATATCCGGCAGACGAAGCTCAAGGTGTTGCGTAACCTCTACTGTACAGACAGGAGTGAAAGGCGTATGGACGTATGTTACCACAGCTGGTGACGACAACTGACAGCTGTTTGATATTTAACATATGGTGTGGGAACACCTGGAAGGCTAGGGAGGAGTTCACTGGGTTTATAGAATACTAGCTGTGTTACCCGGCCTTGCCCTGGACCACCCGTACCTCCCCAACAAGTTTCAGCTCTCCATCTTCAAAATTGTGGATCTGTGGGGCCGACCCGCCTCCAACAGCACCTCCCCCTCCAATAGTATCTCCACCACAAGCAGCAATTCCCGACTCCCCTCTCCAACCCGACTCCCCTCTCCAACAGCACCTTCACCCCCAGCACACCTCCTCCAACAGCACCTTCCCCTCCAATAGTATCTCCACCACAAGCAGCAATTCCCGACTCCCCTCTCCAACAGCACCTTCACCCCCAGCACACCTCCTCCAACAGTACCATCACACCTCCTCCTCCAACAGCACCTTCACCCCCAGCACACCTCCAACAACAGCTTCACCCCCCAGCACACCTCCTCCTCCAACAGCACCACCCCCCACCCCCTCCCCAACAGCACCTTCACCCCCAGCACACCTCCTCCCCCAACAGCAGCTTCACCCCCAGCAGCAGGTCGTTTAACTCGTCTCTGGTGTACGTATATGTGTGCCTCTCATGAAGGATGCAGTGTCTGGCGTCTTCAGTACAGTAGTGTGAGGCGACCACGACCTGTTGTGTTAATGAAGCCTCTGTTTGTGACCACCGGCGGCTGACTCTTAGTTATATATCATTGTTGGAGTGGATGCATGACTTAACTGGCTGGCTGGCAGCATGACTAAACTAGTGGCTGGCTGGCTGCATGACTTAACAGGTGGTTGACTGGCTGGCTGCATGACTTAACTGGTAGCTGGCTGCATTACTAAACTGGTGGCTGGGTGGCTGCATGACTAAACTGGTGGCTGGGTGACTGCATGACTAAACTGGTGGCTGGCTGCATGACTTAATTGGTAGCTAGCTGACTGCATGACCATTAACTGCTGGCTGCAGGATGGGTAGCAGAACCTGATAGCGGAGGTTGCCAAAAATACATATACCTGTCCAGAGTCGTGTGTAGGTTGACCAAAATACAAATGAAACACAAGCAAGAATGAGACTAATTCTGTGAGAGTCCGTGAACTTTGACCTCTCACTGGTTAACAAGGATCCGGATTATTAGGTTAAGTTTGTGTGGATTAGATAAGAAGTAAATCAGCCCAAACCTAACTCAACTTAATCTAACCTAATTTGACTTGACCAAGCCTAACCTACGGTAACTTGAACTTAACCTAACCTAATTCGACTGAATCCAACTTATTTCACTTGTGTACTAAACAAACCTAACGCTACCTTAGTAAGTTTAAGTTAGGTTAGGTTGGGTTAGGAGGGAATTGGGATAAACAGTGGTGTGATGGTGGAGATGACGCAGCTGGGGATGGTAGTGAGGTGGTGAAGGCAAAGGCGGGGGTGGTGGTGGTGTGGTGCGAGGCGGGGGGTGGTGGTGGTGTGGTGCGAGGCGGGGGGTGGTGGTGGTGTGGTGGGAGGCGGTGCTGGCACGGGTGGTGGTGTGATGACGCGTTGGTCTCTTGTCCATAAAGGTTGAAACAATAACATCCTGCATGTTGAAAGTATCTCGCATAGACAAACGAGGAGGACGAGTACAATATCCAACAGGTAAAAGCTCTGCATTATAAACACGGACATTCACCAACATCCAACCAATGTGACGAGGAAACTGGAGAATTATAAAATAAACACGAAATTGACTTAGATTTTTGTGATCATTATAATTGACGTCAATTAAAAAAATAGGAAAATATGAACTTGTGACATTACTGTAGGAAATATCTTGACTTGGTGATCGAGCAAACACGTCTAATGAACTGTAACCAACACCAGAATTTGTTCATCCTGAGTTACTTCGATATAGGTAATGGGGGCAGTTCCTAGCCAGTGTATATAACATGATATTCAACCTTCAGTGTGTGTGTGTGTGTGTGTGTGTGTGTGTGTGTGTGTGTGTGTGTGTGTGTGTGTGTGTGTGTGTGTGTGTGTTTATATTAAATCTCATGCATAAACTGATATTTCATTTCTGACTTTTAAATTTTAAACAAATGCTACATTTTCCTTCTTTTAAATGGAAAAAATATTCATAGCCAGACGCAACAATTACCTGAGAATAAAAAGAAAATTCTAGTGCCCCCACCACACACTTTTATATAACTGTAGGTTATTGCTATAAGATGAACCAGCTTGGGTCCTGAACTGAGCTGCGTCTCATCAATAGATTTAATTTTCTTATGTCAGTGGTCGTGTGTGGGTCGTCGACGGCTGCAATAATTAACGACACCTGCAGCCTGGCCAAGACATCCCACTCATGTGACACAAATTGTCTCCTTTTTTATATTCAGGTACATTTGTTACTCGTGAAGTGCTGTACGTTACAATAAAAACAAGAATAATTTGTTATTCTCCACAGTTTTACCTTATTACCAAACTAAGAACCACAATACCCAAAAACATCTGAGAAAGACAAGTGGTCATCAGATTACAGAACCTAACCAAACCATCGAGGTGAATGGTTTAAAGTTGGAGATTTATTTGTATTGTTTTTTGTTAAATTCCGTTGAAAATCGCCTATGGCCAGTCAGTGGTTAAGAAAGGAAATACATATAATAAAAATAGTAATAATAATAATAGCAATAATATAAGAACTAAGGTTAGACTACTTATTCGTCTTTTACGAAAACAAAACTATTCGATACATTAACTTGGCTTTAGTTCTTCAGGTTAATTCTCCTGCTCGCTCTTGTATCATAACTTTTAAAATGACTCAACACCACTAACTGGTTATATTAATTTCACTTTTGAATAATATTTAGTATGTCAAAAATAACTAGGACCAGCCAAAATGTATTATATAATCATAACATGACACTAATGGGACTGCGGATGGGATAATGGAGAACTGGGTATAGTATTGTTGCATTTTCAACCAGTATGTAGCTGAAGGCTTTTATTTAATAATTAATATATCTCCGGGTGAACTATCTTCTGAACCCTACTTTTACTTGTTGCAATATAATAATTAGCGAGATATAGGTGGAACTTAGTGCTAAACTCGAGCGTCATATTGGTTAAGAATGCAAATTTACCCTCGATATTCAACCTTGTAGAGCAACTTACCTGGCGGAGCATATGTTGATTCACTGTCACCTGTCTTGGTAAAGGTACAGTTGACGCAGGAAGTGACCTCACTGTTTTCAGGATATGCTGATATAATTTCCATAGCTGACTGCACACGTCACGTTCACTAACCGGCCTTACAATCACTCACAACAAAGTGTCATTATACCGTTCATGCACACTTAAACTAGCTGTTTCGGAGACTATTGTATTGAAAAAAAAAAGTTGTTTCTTACCCCAAGTACAGCCCAAAGTCTTGCCAGGAACTGTAACTTAATTATTTTGTTTAGTTTTGGGTGCGTGCGGTAACCACACGCACACCCCACCACCACGTGTTAGTTACTGAAGGAAATTTGAAAAATTGCCCAATGCCAATATTCAAGATTTTATTTTATATTTAATTTCAATACCTTATTTAAGTACGTATACATTATTAATTTTATTATGTATTTTGTTTTCAATAATCTATATCATTTATTTATACTTAAATATTTAATTTAAAATAAAAAAGAACCACTTGCTAAGTTCTTTCTTTGTACACGTCATAACTCGTAACGGACTGCGTTTATCACAGTGGTAGCTGGCAACTGTTAAAATAATTATTTTTTATAGTAAATAAACTAACTTAACCAAACGTTACTTACTTAAACCAACCTGACAATTTTAGGATACTTCATTGTTAAGTTAGGTAAACTACGAGAAATCATAATGTTGATATGGAAGTTCTTGGGGCGTGGAAATGGATTATTCCCGATGTGTGGAACATCTTTTCTTAGATACAAAGTTTCTACTTAGTTTACAGAGGCAAGAACGGAAAATGTTTGACCTAAAAGACTACATAAATTACACTTAACTTAGGTGTAGATTTGTTATGTATTGTTACGACCCTTCTCCTTTCACCGCTTACCCAGCTTACACCACTGGTTACCAGCGGCTAGGGTCGTGTGTACAGAAGCAGTAGATATCTCACAAGAGTGTCGAATTACCACTGGCTGTCCCGCCAGTCTCCAGTAACTTCCCGACGATCGGTATCAGTGTACAGACAAACAACAGGCAGGTAGATTTCCACCAGGTCACAGAAACATATTTGTGCACTGTAGTCTCCTTTAATTCTTTAAAGTAATTCTTCACAATACTGTTAACAGTGTAATGTCTTCACAGCTTAACTCCGCACTTCAAATATATAGACAGCACACTACCAGTTTACAATTCCTTAGTCTTCTCACTCTATATTAATCACAACAGCTCCACAATACTTGCACAACAATTGTCTTCAGTTGTTCTGCTAGGCTTAGTCTTTACACTAAGTACAGAGGTGAACAACTAACTGCTCTTAGGGGCTTAGGCAGCCCGCTTCAGCTTGTATACGTATATTCTAGTGATGTCCAGACGCAGAAGGTCGGCTCGGGACCCGCCTGGAGAATTCTAGAATGATCTAGGTTTACAATACGAGGTAAATCAGAACAGAAATGATGCAATACATTCTAGAATATTCTTACATAATTAATACATCAATATATACAAGAAAATTTCATTAAATTTACCAAAAATAACTGTTGCATGGGACAGAAAACAATCAAAACCCTAGTTTACAAGATTATAATACGAAATTATGCCTCGGCATAACAGTATGTTAGCTTATGTTCGAGTTTTTAGTAATTTTGAAAATTTCTTGATTTGTAACTCCATATTCCTATCCTATATTTCATCGCAGTGGGAGTAATACCATACATATCTTATATTTTATTGTTGATGGACAACTCACTAGTGTAATTATTAACATTGGTAGCTGAAGTGTAGTAATAGCATCGTAACATCAACGACACGTGGGCATAAACGCTAAATAAATATGCATCAAATATTAACATTTTTAACACGTCAGATACAAGGTGATCAATAAGTTATAGTGCACTAAGGGACACTAGGCAACATTTTCATCATATATTAAAGGCTCACCCTTCACTATATTTCATTTATGGTTGACAATGAATAAACGTTAGGAAATTTGTTTATATATAATTTAACTATAACAGATTTATGCAATGCCGACAACCAAAACACTGCGAATGTGGTTTTCTCGAGTGGTTGGTATTGTTTCGTATCGAGCGAGGATTTTGTCACATTCCCTTACAACCTAATAGCTTCTGAATAAACCATGTAGCAGAGTAAAATAATATTTACCACTAAAACAAATTAACAACCTGAACATACATTACAAACTTGTACAGGAAAAAGGTGAATCAAAATACCTTATAATGAACTTTCTGTCAAGCTTCATGTATTGCAAATAAATGAAGTGTTTCGTAAAGATCAAGAATATCAAACAAGTTGTGAGGTGTGGCGAATAATGGCGAGGTGTGAGGAATAATGGCGAGTTGTCAGCCGGTGAAGACTTGCACTAAACTGGCCCCCTGTCCGTGTTGTCTTTTAAGATTGACAACAGGTATCCATTAGCGGTACGACGCCTTTTAATTAACCGATTCGTTAAGCAGTGAGAGACGAGTCGCTGTCATAACAAACATGGCGCTCGAGGTCAATATATTCCACACATTAAACTTAAAAGCTTAATATTACTAAAAGCTTGTACCAATGCCCTCGGAGTTATGTGCTCATTGTGCCTGTAAGAAGGGGAGCACCAGGGCACAAGAGTCGCTGTTTGTACACTCTAGTTTCTGAATGTTGTTCCTGATGTTTCTTTGTGATGGTTTGAGGTGAAGTTATTATTATTATTATTAGTATTGAAATATATTTAAGGTATAGAGACTGTAGAAGCTGCCGCCAAAGTAAAAAACAAACAACAAAAACAAATATACGAGTAAGGTCTATTACCCTCTGACAAGGTACAGCCCAGGAAGACCGGACAACTCACCAACCACACTGGCCAACCATCATCCCGGAACATTATTCTCCCATCGATATTAATCTAGGCGCCCGGGGATCGAACTCAGGGCCACTGATTTGCGAGGAGAGTATGTTATTCCTGTACCTGTGCTTTGTACCTAAACGCTTACCTGTGATGGCGTTCATTAATACAGTGTTGTCAGTGTTGATAGTCAGCACCCCAACCCTCGTCTGTCTGCCACCTCGGACACCCTCGCTATCACCCTTCCATCTTATTCATCTTCGGCGTCTCAAACAACCCGGATCAAGATACACAAAGGTTCGTACGGTGATTTTTTCTTATAAGTGGAGATGTAAGACTGTACCTAACTGTTTGACTTGAGATAAAACACAAAAATAACATCCAGAAATAGTAACAAAATTACACTGTGGTCTTACCTTAACTTGGTACACCCACATAACATGAAACTAAATTAAGGTAGAGAATTTTTTCCATTGATATTTCACCTTACTCGTCTCTTATCTCATGTTGAGTGCTTTTCTAGCCCAGATAAATTATCAGTGTGCCTTTAAAACGATTTGTATCTTATTTTTGTGTTTTTTCTTAAGTCAATCAGTTAGACACATTATCATATCTCCACTTACTAAAAAAAATCATCGTACGAACCCTTTGTGAATCTGAGCCGGGTTGTTGGCCCCAGAGCGGCTAGTGTCATGTTCCTCTGCTCAGCCTCCATTAACACGCTACACGGGTGGTGGCCATAACGACGTGTCACTTGTCAGGTGTCGGGGACCAGGTGAAGGTGAGTGCTGTTAATGAGTTGTAGTCACTTAGTCGAGGAATCATGGGTGTTTTATAAAGTCATGGGCAGGTGTAGTGGATCAAGACCTAGTTTACAGGAGACCCATGATTGCTGTTGTTATTATTGTTCGTATTAATACATGTTTCTGTGTATCAACAACTATGGTTTTTAAGCAGTTACGGTACTCTATGTAGGTCCAAACACTAGACAATGATAACTAAAGCCCTTGTACACTCGCAACAAAAAGTATCGGTGCATACTGTAGTGTGAACAATTTGAGACCAGTGACGATAGGTATTGGGAAAGGCGAGTTGTTCCAGCCGTATGTTGGCAGCCCTGTAATCCTGCTGAGCAGCTACTATGGTCTGGTCAAGTGAATCAAACCGTTATAAATAAGGTCGGGAAGTGATAAATAGACAGTATGAAATGTGAGGAGCTCCCTGTTAACAAAATTATTTGTGATACTTGTGAATATTGCCGCATTAATTTATGTTACCAAATAAAGCACTCAACCTGGTCGTCCTGAGGGGTGGTGCAGCGTGGACGGCCGCCCCGAGACCTGTCGTCTGTAGCACCAGTTTCCAGGTATCGTCGAATCCATCGTGCAGCGGTGTTCCTGTGGACAACAACTTGCCGACTAATATCTGTGACGCCGAACCCTTCGTTATGAAGGGCAATAATAGCTCCTCGTGTTCCCTCTGAGGTTTCCATGTCGTCTGGCATGTGTAGATCTCTACTGCTTCATATTGCCTCTGTTTTATACCCACATTCACCGAGACCGAACCCTCGCTCATCATTCAGTCGACACAAAGCAACAATCCGAAAAGAGGAAACAAACACACTGATTGTTAGCCATATAGCAACACCTAGTGGGGGGGGGGGGTTTATGAGGATACAGTTAACAACCTTCCCGACATATCACAGTGTATACGTATCGTTTCGGAAGTCGTCGATCTCACCCTGCACCGATACTTTTTGGTGCGAGTGTACATGTTCTAGGAAAGTCCGTACACTATAGAGTATAGACTAATGCCCCGAAGAGTCAGTTACTAAGTGTTCCACCAGATGGCTCCTGATTGATGAGTTGATTGATATGGCAGGTTGGCTATACTGCTCTTATACCGGTACACTACACTTATAAAGAGATATTTTTACAATCTTAAGACACATTTTATATCAAACAATAATAAAGACCTCGGGTGGGATGCCAGCACGAATATTTGCAATGGCGGTGCCAAAGTTATGACCGATCCGGTGAAGGTATGTTAGTTGTCCTCAGAGGGAGGGCACTGTTGTCTTGGCGGGCAACCTCTGGCTGTGATAAAGATGCCTGAAGAGTTCTAAGTTGTACGGTACATTATGAAGTTGTCAAGGGTTGTAAATTTTATTAGTAATAGTAACACAAAAGTAATCAAGGTAACACATTAGTAACAGTAACACTCAAGTAATACTAGTAACACTCGGGTAACACTAGTAACAGTAACACTCAGGTAACACTAGTAACAGTAGCAATCAGATCACCGTAGTAACAGTAACACTCAGGTAACACTAGTAACAACAACACTCGGGTAACACTAGTAACAGTAACACTCAGGTAACACTAGTAACAGTAACACTCAGGTAACAGCAACACTCAGGTAAGAACTGCTATAAGCCTAACTCAGCCTCTAGGACCAGTGAGAGTCTCTTGACGGGAAACTGAGCCCGAGGTGAGGGATTACCTCTCTCTCTCTCTCTCTCTCTCTCTACCCTTCTTCCCTCCTACCTACCTCCTTCTCTTCTCTCCCTGATACCTACACCCTTAACTTACCTCCCTCCCACTCTCTCCTTCTCTTCCCCCCAGCTACGCATCTCTCTCTCTCTCTCTCTCCCCTTCTCTCTCTCTCTCTCTCCCTCTCTCTCACGTCAGATGTACACAAGTTAATTATATCTTATTAACTTGCTCCATTTTGACAAGTTAGTTCTGACGAGAATGTATAGATACCGCATAATATCTTCGGTTGGGTAATTTTGGCGATGGTAGTTTAATTTTGGCGAAGTATCTGACAAAGTTAGTATTCGTGAAGTAAGCTTTGGCGAAGTGAGTTAGTGTTGACGAAGTTAAATTCCCCTCAGATAAGTCTCGTATTAAGCTACATTATTTGGTTAGGTCTGTACAGTAAGTTAGGTCTGGTGTTTGGTTACATTTGGTTCACTTGAGTAGGAGACGAGTTACGTAACACAGCAGACAGCTCTGCCGGAAATGTCGTAACCGCAGATTTTAAAATTACTATGTGTGTTCTGTACTATGGCTGTGTGACTGTTTTGTACTATGGCTGTGTTAAACTTCTGTAGCATATGAGTGTGTGTGTGTGTGTGCGACATACTGACGTTCTGTACTTTCAGCTGAACGACAGAGAGAGATAGAAAGAGAATTAATTGATAGATAGATAGAGAGACAGATAAATATTGAATAAAATCACCATACAAGTTCACATTGGTTCAACATGTACACCAGACAGTACAGTAAAGAGTTTAGCGATTCAACCAAGGATAGCCCAAGAAATATGTAAATAATCTTAAATTCTATTGAGAGAGAGATAATGAATGAGACACGGAGAGATATAGAGATAGTGAGTGAAGAATAACCTTACCCCGCCCTCCCTCCGCCCCACAGAACAAGTTGTGTATGTGCAGTAACTCAACAGACGTGAGTTGGAAGGGGTTGCAGGCCTAGTGAGAGACGCGCGGCTCACCTACACACTGGCGACTGTACTAGCCTCGCGGTGGCGGCTGTGGCGGGTTGGTGGCGGTGGTGGCGGGGAGACGGGATGGTTAGTGGCAGCAGGGTTGGGGGTGGAAGGGGAAGGCCAGTATGACAGAGCAACACAATATTAGTTTCGTCAGTTCGTGTTGCACTTTCTTTACCTTGGATTTCTTCACCCCTAAACCCGTAAGTGCTGACGCTGGTTTTACTTGGTCTGTTTACTGTAAGGGGTGTTTACTTTGGTTGTTTATTCTATGGGACTTTGATCTGATTTGTTTGCTCTGGTTAGTTTCTCGGTCTGTTGCATGGTTCTGTCATTTTTTACTCCACATTGCTTTTCTTTGGTGAATGGCATACTAGGCTTAGTTGTTTGCTCTATTTCACACTAGCTTGTTTGCTGTATGGTACGCTATCTTATTTGCTGTACCGTACACTATCTTAGCTTGTTAACCATAGGCTCCTAAGCGGCCTTATCAGTTCACCTTCCTCAATGCTCTCGAAGGCTGACTATTCGACTACCACTGTTTACTACATGCTTGGCTTGACACCGGGTAGATATAATTTTCGTGAGTTATTCATTGTGATGTTATGCCAAGTCTAGCTAGAATTACTTTGATTTAATAGCATTGTGGTGAACAAGATGAGAAAAATGTTGCTCGTAGTGCCTGTGTATGATCCCTCCATTGTTCTTGATAATTGTGTCAAGGACAATTGTTCATGAAGTGACTATAGACTTCCCTTACAAAATAAATAACATTTAAATAAACTGGAAATTTTTTAAATATATTAGGCATGATCAGGGCATCTTTAATATAAACGTTTAGGCATAACTTGAAACTCTGAAAACAAATTTATCCCTTTTCCTAACTCTTAGAACGTAGTACTGATAGCCTACTCGAGACGAACGTTAGGCTACGCTTATTTAGTTTTAACAAAGAATCAGAGAAAAAATTATTTTTTTTATATTTAGCTGTTGATGATTTAGTTAATATACGAACCTAAAATAAGTACTTAAAGACCTTCGTTCTTGAAGCGCAGTAATACATTATAACAACATTTGCCTTGAGAGTATCAGTATTTAAGCTTGTTATGGTAAAGTCTTACAGTTTTAAGGGACTGACATCAGCTTTGGCGGAGTCTAATAATCATATACACTTGCATGTCTTGCCTGGGTGTTACGGTTCAATGGTTCTGAATGCAGGTATGACCCTTTGATAAATTAGCTGTTCAGCGAGGCATCTTTCTCAACACAGGTTCAAGTTTTTTCTTTTCTCTCGACAATATATTCTTAGCTCGGGCGACAAGTTACGAGTGACAGGCAGTATTTTCCGCCTTACTGGATCAGTTTGTTTTTCATAAATTTCATTGTTAATGTCGAAAATCGTGATGTTAGAACTGGAACTTGCAGTTGATTTCGTATATATAAACAACCTCAGATTAACCAAATAAAATAACGATACAGTTAACGTAAACCAAAAGTGACATGTATCTCAGCACTGAAAATAATTATACACGCGAGTATTGTTGAGTTCTCTCTAGCGGTTAAATAATGTCTTTTCTCGCCGGTATACAGTATACACTAATCGAGAATATATTGGTAGGGAGGTGCGAGTATCCTAGCTGATGGTTGTACATTATCTCCCGTCCTTCCACCGGGGCGAAGCCGGGTAACTCACCTAGTAATTATATAAATTCCCCAGTAGAAGACAGTGAGGAGCTCTCAATTCGAAATAGACCTAAAAATTGGTAAGTTTTAGCCATAGTTATGAGGATTACCCCAAAATATTCATGATACTTGGATGCAAATTTATTTCAACGAAGTCTTGTTGAGTAGTGACATGTCCTGTTCTATATCCTGTGTCCAGACTGTCACTAAAGTGGTTAATAATGTTATTGTGTGTCAGTTTTCTTGAAGATCTCTATAATAAGAAAAATACCCATAATCTACACGTTAAAATTTTATCCTTTCATTTTTGTTCAAGTTAGTCCGCTTCTCAGAGATAGTTATATTATGTAGAGAGAGAGAGAGAGAGAGAGAGAGAGAGAGAGAGAGAGAGAGAGAGAGAGAGAGAGAGAGAGAGAGAGAATATTAATTGGTAGTACAGTACAATATTATTATTGGCATCATTATATACAGAACAGGAGAAAGCGTCGTGTAACCGCCATCAGGATTAAAACACCCGGAGTGAAGCCAGCCGTTAGTGGTGGCTTACCAACACCTTAACACTCCACTGCCACCTTGTGTAATTTACGATCATATACTGAACATGTTTGTGAGTCAAGCTTTCATTTAATAAAGAGACGATAAATTGCGTCAAGAGGAACATAAACTGTAAGTGTAAGGCAAACCATCAGCTCACCACATATGCATACATAGTCACACATATACAGTCACACATATAGTCACACATATACAGTCACACATATAGTCACACATACACAGTCGCACATTCAGTCACACATGGCCCCACACACACACACAAACACACAGAGGTGGAGCGAGTCAGCTGTAGGTCGGGTCTGGTTGGCTCGTGTCGTCTGCTGCCATAAATTATTTAGGCGGCAGACTCCAACTCGACCATAAACTTCGCCCAGGTATTGGGGAGTACGAGATGGTATTGGGTAGGTATTGGCGAATATTTGATAGTATGTAATGGTATTAGGTAGGTATTGGCTAGTATATATTAGTATTGAGTAGGTAGAAGCCATTCTGTATTTGTAGTGGATGGATTTTGGTTAAGCATTGGGTAATTATTGGGTAGCGTAGTGTGTAGTAATATTTAGTACGCTTGGGTAACTGGTTAAGCTGAAAGTGTGTCTCGTAAGCCTGATACAGTATGATACACTGCACTTGATAGCCTTCATTTTCCCCAACTGTAAAGTCAGGAACCCATTCACAGGTGGGTGAATTGGGGTGTCCTGAGAGCGTTCCAGATACCCTTAGGACCTCCTGCCCTTAAGGACCACTCGACTATCGCATCACACCGCACACCACAACACTCGTAGTCCCTGTTAAATCATTCCACTACAGCTTGTATGTTAGGCTCAAATACCAAAAAACGACCACAACACGTTTTGGATATTTTCAAAACCAAAAACGAAATTTCATTATGGGTTAGGTTAGGTTAAGTTGGGTTTGGTTTGGTTTGGCTTAGTTTGGTTAAAGGAATTTCGAGGCCGTCCAAAGGGCTGTTGAGAAAATCTCATGACACAAGATTTCGCTTTCTGGTTATCTTGTAAACGCCCACATTTCATTGTGGTCTTTTTTTTTCAGCGAACGAATTCGCTCTTTGGGACTAAGGGCCAATTGCAAGAACGGTTATGGGGTGTACGACGCCATTTACGATGACCTTCTTGTCCTGGTCTTTTTCAGCAATATCGCCTTTAACACATGGAATTCTGCACTTTTCGAAGCTTTAGAGGAGTCTCGAAACAAGTTTCCTGGTGGGAATTATTAGCTAGTGCTGTACTCAAAATATCGAAACTTCGAGATCTCTCCAGAGCTTCAAAAAGGTGGTATTCCTGAAACAAGATCAGGGCAAGAAAGTCATCGTAAACGGCGTCGTACACCCCACGACTGTTCTTGCAAATGGCCCTAATATACACTTTAAAGACTTCCATAATATGTATGACGAATTTCAGCACAAAAATCAAATATACTGTACATGAACTGTCATTTCTACTGCCTGCGTCAGAAGTTAACGGCATGTTTCCGTATACATAGTGTGAAACGTTTGGTGTTCATGGCGACCAGGGAACCTTTCGCTGTTTTAAAACTGACCAAAGACAACTATTCTGGACTTTAGTTTGTGTATGAACATTAGAATTAACCCACATATTATTTACGTCACTAATTAGAACGTAGGAGATTAACAGATGTGGAAAGAGAAACAGCCAAATTCCCAATAGACTGAAACGCGATCAAAAGCCTAGCGCTAAATGATAGTTTTCAGTCGTCCGTCCAACTGGAAATGAAAAACTAGGCTTTGTTTTCGTACTCTGATGTTGGAATGCCTCGACCATATTTAGAGTCGTGTCGTGCGAGTATGGAGGCCACGTATGTCGTAAAATTCAGTAAGACATACAGTAAAACTTAGCAAAACACTTTATATGTCTCGACATTTGGTTGTAAACTGACTCGCTTTCGGTTTTACGTCTAGTTTAGTTCGTTTAGACATCAATCCTTGGCTCATTTGTCCTTCATAAATCTTTCATCATAATTAACTTAATACTTAAAACATAAAAGACGACACATTCCGTTAAAATGATCAAAAGACAAGAACGACAGCAGCCTACAGTGAGAGCAGTGTGGGTGAGGGAGGTGTTGTAAGCTCGCCCCGCGGTGTTGTGTACATTGTAACATCAAGCTCTGCCCGCATAACTTGACGGACGTTTTAGCCTTGGTTGTTTTAACTTACTTAATTTGAGCTGATTTAACTTAGAAAAAGTCTAGGTTGAAACTACTTGCGTGAAAAAGTTAGTTGCTGAAACTTCATCCAGTCACAAACGTCAATTGTGGTGTGTCTGGTACCTGGTGTGTCTGGTGCGGCTCTGGGATACACATCTGGGTACGAGGAAATTCTGGAAATTAATTAAAAACGGTATATGAGGTGATGAAAAAATACATCTCAAAAAAGTTCAACAAAGGGATGGCGTGACGTCACAGCTACATTCCTTCATGACTATTGGATGTCAACGCTCGTGTGTGTGTGTGTGTGTGTGTGTGTGTGTGTGTGTGCGCGCGCGTGCGTGTGTGTTGTGTGCGCGTGTGTGTGTGTATGTTTAAAACTTTTCTAGATAAAATTAGTTTGTACAGGTACACAAATTCATACCTTGATATCTTGTGCAAAAGCAGCATTGTACAGCGCAAGATAAAATACCACCATATTTGTGAACTCTCCCAGCAGATTTTTTACCTTAACTTAAAATATATAAATCATCAAACTGAATTATGGTAAATCCTATAAATAACATCCATTGCGGCATCAAGATTACGCCGAGACTTTGACTTTTACCATTAATAAACAAGAAAAGTATTTATAACATATTACTAGTTACTAAATATAATATAGATATGTCTCCTAGTCTTTATTGCTGATGACGAGTGTATTAACCTTGGTAATAGAGGCTCAGTAATGCATCATAACAACTAAGGTCTTTACACTGCACGAATATCTGCATGACTATAGTTCCGGTCACGGTTTTTTTTTACAGTTAAAAAGTAAATACAGAGATCTTCAAATAAGGATCTTATGTGTACAGTTGACATACTTTATGTTAAGTATATTTCCTATTTCCCCAGTTTATAAAGCCTTGCTACACACCCCGTCTACATGTAATACATGTAATATAATTTATTTAATTACATGTTGTAACTGATCTTCCTACACACTGTGAAGCGGTGGGAAGAGGTGAAGTGGATGATAAAAAAAAGAGGCAAATTGAAAAGACAATGAAGAAAAAGTGAAGAAATTAAAATTCAAAACCGGATTTTTACTCGGATAAACAAGACACATTTCGTTTTGCGATGTGCAGTCCGTTACTCACTGTGTCAGACCTGTCTGCACATTGGCTTGTTGTCTCAACGGAAAAATTAATATTTACAAAACTCCAATATTTGGTTCTATTCAATTTAGAAAAAAAATATTAGATTGTAATAAGATGGCCGGCTGTGCTGTTAGCTTGCAATGAATCTAACAAGACATGGTTGTGCTTCTGCTTTCCATAAAACACCATGCATTAAGTGCAGTATATATAATTATACTTCCTACCTTAGATATATTGAAATGAAGGTAATAACATATTAAATAAACAGACACAAAGTTTCCACGTGTGTACCAAACACATTCACATATCTAGAAATTTGATATGTACTTATTTTCAATGGTTAGAGTATTGCTTAGTATTTGTGCAGTTCTATTGTTGTTTTCGTTTTTAATTGGGTAAATGAGTAGAACAATGTTTCCCTGAACACCTGGTACGTTTGGCCACTTAATAGCACGCCACTTTAAGAACAAATGATCACTATTTGCTAAAGAAGTCGCTAGAGTCTTCATAATAAATCCATGACGTGTGGGATAACTCAGGTTTTCTACCCTGGCTGATAAACAATTTAAGCCTACGAGCTTCACAAGAGCCAGTTCTTAAAGATCAGTATTTTAACCGATCATGTGAACTAGTGTGATATTATCTCTTACTCAAACAGGATGGATACTGCAAGCGATGTTTCTTTTTTTATTATTGGAGGTAAAGGAACAAGACGCCCCAGTGCAAACGACCACAGCTTGGCCAGCAAACTTGTATCACATCGACTCAAATCTGATCATTTTATTTCATTATAGAATATATCCGGAGCATTTAATCAACTGCGGGTTAAAAAACAAAACAAGCTGAATTGTTTGCATGAATATACTCAAGGGTTTGTTTTAGGGAGAGCGGAAGATACAGTATAACATATGGATGGCGTCTGTGAACGACGGTCACCTCCACCAAATGTTACTTGCATGGACCTGCAACAAACTGAAATTCCGGTAGTAAATGTATCGTATCGTATCATAATCCTGGTACAGCGATGCATTAATCAAACAAGCCGTGTTATTCAAGACAAGATAGCGTCATTTTGTGGTAGTGTTTCACAATACAGTATACGCCATGAGTAATCGACCAATAACTAGTCGTCTTTTCAGGTCTGCTTTATGGAGGATCTGCTAACCCTAGCCTTTTTAGTGCTTTATACGGGAGATATTTAACGCGATAATAAATTCAAATAACCACTACTACATTTATCTCACTCATTAAAACACGTAGAACAAAGTACACTAAAATATAACAGCTGTCATATATTTCTAATGAGATAATGCCATGTCTCGAATCTAGTTTTAGTAACATCGGCAAATGAAGAACTGCGCTATACGCTCAGAGAGTAGGGTCCCAACCACTATGGGGGCCCCCCTAGTCGGTCCCTACCATAATGACAGTGCCAAGGGGAAATACGCTATAATGTTTGGCAACTTTCCCGGAAGGCGCTCATGTAAATAAAATGAGTGTTTAATAACTCGATAAATTAATCAATAATAATGTACGATAATGTGGATGAAAAACGACAATTTTGGATACTTGTATGATAATTTTCATCTGGATATCTAGGCTTGGCAGTTGGCACAGTCCTCAGTCGCCTCAGGTTCAGAGAGAAGTAAAGACAGCCGATTTGGTTGTGTTCTTCCGGTTCAGAAAAACGAAGGAAGAAAAAACATTAAGATGAAGCACTTGCAGAGAATAAGGTTAGGTAATTTCTTGAATGTTATCATGTGTTACGTTTTACAATACCAAATTTGAGTTGAAGTTTACTTTGGTTCTTGACAAAGATGTCATGGCCTAATCAAACTACTAGCCATATACAGTGACCCGGCAAATTAGAAAATAACGTGATTTAGGCAGTATAGCGGCTACATATTCCACAAATCAAAATGGTATTATTGCGTTTACACACGGTTCATAAGACGTCTAATTATAAGATAATTTTCATCTATTACATCACCGGCGGAAATGTATAATAACGGAGACAGCTTTTCCAAATAAATTTTTATTTTCCATTATTTCCCGCCATTATCGTCTGCCTCTCACCCGTGTCTCGCGTCTTCTTCATAAATCATGACGCGCAGGCGTACCCGTACACGTCACGCGGCCAATCAAAAGCGTTTTTGCTTATGCAGAGTATATTTGGCCCAATCAAAATCGAGTTTTATTTTGGGTCTCGTATTTTGAAATTCAAGTTCAGTTCCGACCATGGAAGTCTGCGATGGATGTCACCTAAAGTATATGGAGCTGATTGCGAGTTTTTGGAAAAAAAACCCGTAGAAAGAATAGCATTTTTTCGATCACATGGTGTTCTTCCAACCTCAGTAAAGTGTACTAAGAGCAAGACGGAATGTAAATATCGCAAAGACCAACACATGTGGCGTTGGGTAAGAATCCCAGAATGCAAAGACGAACAAGACCCAGGCCAATAAGGTAAGAAATAGGTGATTCCCTCATATGGTGAGAGTCAGTTAAGTTAGGTTAGGTTTTTGTTTTTCTAGTGCTTTTTGTGTATTTTTTAGTCGCTAATGTCCGCCAAAAATGAAGGTCATATTCGGTCTAAACACAAATACACTAGAAAAATAAAAATTTTTGCTTTCTAAAAGTCAACTGTGACAATGCAAATTTACCATCAAAATCTTCTATGTTTATTTTTATTTTGAGAATACTGTCTAAATACCATTGTTTAGTACTCATTTCACAGTATGGTTAGAGGTTTAAAAAATGACTGCAGGAACTAGCCCTGCTATTCTGCCAAACTTGCTTGTTTATTGAGTTACCCAAACCGTAAGTAAAACAACGGCTGTATGTGATGAAAGGTTAACCATGTACGTCCTCTTAATAAATAGCTATGAAGCCACCCTCAAAAATGCTAAGAATTTGAAAGCAAATTTAGAATAACACAAGTACTACTTTCTTACGCGGTGTTTACATTTATGGGGGAGGAGGAGGAACCTGATTTTTAAATGAAGAGATTTAGGGATGTAGTTTGAAGGGTGAGAGGGGCACCCAAAAGAGTCGGCTTAGAGCTCCCCAAAAGCTATCTGCTTTGTGGCGAGCGTTAGTGGTTGCTTTGGGTTAAGCAAGTCTGACTGTATACACTGCAGCGGTTACTAATATAGATAGCAAATATTCCTTATATTTTATCCAGTCATCAATGGATTATGTCCTCACATTCAAAACATTTATTTCAACAATCTTACACTCAAATTACGTTGTGTTGGAAGCCTATTTGAGATGAGCTTCTTGCCTGCATAAATACTGTATCTTGTTCACGTGTAATTCTTATTTATGTATTTACTTATGTTAATCTGAGGCGTCGTGGGCAGGCGCACCAGCTTCTCTGGCTCGGGTCATGGCCAGTTAACTCACAAACTTGGTAGGGTATAAAAGCCTGATGAATATGCGAGTCGACTCCGAGCTTAAATGAGGTACACGGCCAGACGGTTGCTGCAGCAAAGCCGACAGGCTCCTATGTTAAGTTGAATCTCAGCCTGGAAGTTCCCATCTTAATTTCTCCAAACTTAACCTTACCGAACTTTACTTACCCCTAATCTAACTTTACTTAATCTAACCTTGCTTAACCTAGCATATCCTAACCTAATCCAACTTAACCAAACCCAACCCATCCTTAACCTAACACTTCTTAACCAAACGTATCCCAACCCACCTTAACTCATATTAACCTAACCAAACTTAACCTCACCAAACCTAACCTAATCAAACCCAAGTTAACCTAACCTAACGTACCCTAACTCATCTTAACCTAATTTAACGTAATATAACTTAGCCTAACCTAATCTATCTTAACCTAGCCAAGCCTAACCTCACCTAACTAAAAACTTTCACACACCCACACACACACTGTCTCACTTCAACCTTCGGTTCCAAGAGTTCCCGTGAAAGGAACCACCGCCCACGGCAGCTCATTTTGCAATAGAGATGTTTGTTGCAAATAACAGGTTACTTGATTATTATCAGCTTGAGTACCCGCCCTAACCTTGCGATTCTTGGCATGCTATCTGATGCAACGGACATGATATGGCGGATTTGAGTATTGACTGGGATGACAGTACCTACTGCTGACTTCACACTGCATCTGTTGGTATTTGCTGACTGCACTGCATATGTTGGTATTGGCTGACTTCACTGCATATGTTGATATTGGCTGACCACTGCAATGTTGGTATTGACTGATTTCACTGCACATGTTGATATATGCTGATTTCACTGCAACTGTTCCTTGATAATAGTGTGACAGCGGTATTATAGCATATGAAATATTTTGCCGCGCCTGTGAAGTCTGCAAACTCATGCCTAGTAATTCATATGTAATTTCCCGGGTCCTTTGTGTGTTCT
The DNA here is from genome assembly GCF_018991925.1 of Homarus americanus. Lineage (NCBI taxonomy): Eukaryota > Metazoa > Arthropoda > Malacostraca > Decapoda > Nephropidae > Homarus > Homarus americanus. Next base: position 707,099 of record NW_024721643.1, on the reverse strand, counting down.
TTCTAGAACTGTAATTTGTATTTTTGTGCATATATACTGTATGCATATATGTGTGTCATGTTGATTTTCCTTTATTTTTTATATTAATTTTTTATCTTGCTATCAGTTAACATTTAATCGTCATTCCTTTAATTATGGGCCAATTAATTTGAAAATTGGCAGGTTGGCCGTTCGGTCCATTACGCTGTGATGTCTAGTCTTATTTTACTATTATTGATGTTTTCTTATGGTGTCAAAGGTCAAATAACTCCAAAACGTAAACAGGAGACATGATCTCAACAAGTATAAATAGACAGTGCAGGTATACGGACTATATACAGACAGTAGACAGTGAAGGTAAACAAGAAGGAAGTCAATTTACCCGAGCATAACCCAACAAGGCCGTTTAAAAAATATGTACACTGTGCAAATAAATAGAAATGTATCTTTCTTAAATTTTAATCGTTAATATCTATTGTATGTAGTAACTTAGAGTAGGAGCTTCAAGACCTTAGTTGTTAAAGCTCAGTTATTACATTATACCATCACAGTAAACACTGGCCACACTCCCAGCTGTTGTACGTCCACTGTTTGTCTTCTTTTTTCTCAAACAATATAAAGGTGAAGTAGGATTTTATCATAACTGCTTGTTTATTACAGCATGACACCACTATATCATGTTTACCTACTAACCCTCACGTCTTGCAATACATGAATATATCGTATTATTCAAACTGTAACAGAGAGACTGACCTCAAGTTCCCGTGCTTCATGTCATGACCTCGGCAATAAACTAAAAAAAAATACATTGGCGGCGCCAGCCAGGAAATCCCACACACGCCATCACCATAACCCAACCGAGTCAGACTTAATTTAATTCAGCCTCAACTTAACCTTACTGGAGGCGTGTAGGTGATCAAGAGAAGTCACGCCGCGAGAATCAATCTAGTGGGCTAAAATTATCTCCATTTGGTGTGTCTTTTTGAGAAAACAAATTGCAGTGGAGGGAGACATGCACACGTCATGACGCTTACTATTACTGGTGGTGGCGTGAGGCTCCAACACAATTGGCTTGGATTATCTTGTGTCATAAGAGCAAACTAAACGTGGGTTGTGACCTATTAATGTCTAATTACCTGCAGAATGGGGGTTGATGATGCGTGTTAACGAACTTTTCAACGTCGACCTAAGCTTTGGGCGTGCTAAGGCCTATATTCCTAAACCTGTTAAACCGTACATTACTTATTTACACAATAGTTTACTACTTCATCGTGAACCTAAACTATGAAGGGACGTTGATGGGATAATTTTAGTTACGCGTAGTGGTGGTGGTGTGGCTGGGCTGCATCCACCAGTGACCACTTCACCCACACACACACACGTCCTACTGTTCAATTCCAATGTAACATCCTTAACATGGAAGCAATTTTCTTCGTCAAGTTTCTTTTTCTTTAAATATTCTCTCTCTCTCTCTCTCTCTCTCAGTACTATGTAATCAGTAACAAAATACTCAAGCGTGCCGTGTACTCAGTATATGAGAGTGAAAAGGATAATAACAGAAGGCAGTGTGCAGAACATGGCATAAACAACTAAGTCAGACAGGAACCATTTTTCAGAGCGACAGCAGCGAGCGTGATGGGAACACCTGCCGCTTCTCACTCACTCCAGAAAGCCACACACACACACACACACTGTACCAACAACACTCACACTGTCATTGACTGGACAAGTACTAATTATAATGTTATAGATTTAATTTGATCTTTATTAGTTTACTTTTTTTTTTATTGTTTTGCGCGTTTATTCAGCCTCGTTGCCCGTCTCCATGGACACAATACATAACTGACTGGCTGGCTGGCAGATTGAGGTTAATATTTTACCCTCCCGTAGCGCCCTCGGCCCCCTCTTCGCCACTCACTTTTTACTGCACCCTCTGGCCTCTTACGCAGCTTGGAGCAGTTCTTGGTCACCCTTACGTATTATTACTTAAATGTGAAGAATGACGATGACCGTACCTACTACCTCTTGGGTCGTGTTAAGTGATCAGGGGTCATTCAAAGGTTCGTAAGTGAAAGTGTAAAGAATGAGATTAACTGTTTGACTTGAGATGGAAAATAAAAACACACCCAAAAGTAATATTAAAAGTGATAAAACAGTAACATCCAAGAATACTATTAAAGGGTTATGTTGAGACTTGACTAGATACATTCACTTTACACCTAGGAGACAATTTAAGGTGGAGACTTTCTCAAAAGACTCTTACGTCGTCTTCCAGGGAGTGTTAAGTGTGAGTCTCTCTGATTCAAAGAGTCTTAGTATGGTAATTGTGGTGTTGTATTTGGTCAGTCTTGTTGATCTTACGTCATTTTTATATCTACACTTAGGAGGAACATTTTACCTACGAACCCCTGAGAATGAGGACCCAGAACTGGTTTATCTAGCGGCAGTGATCGAGTGAGAGATGTGGGGAAGTACGATAAGAGTATGTATGATCTTATCGCTATGTTCACAGGAGGGAAAAAAATAACCAGAAAAAAGGAGAGAGGTCATGAAACGATTAACAAGATTAAATGTGTTAAATGGAGAAAAATGCACAAACTTATGTAATAGACGGAGATAAAACAGGAGATAGAAAAAAATGAATAATAATAGTAAACGGAGAATGAACGGGGAACTTTTTTTTAAACATTTAGACTGGAGGAAAAGTTTCACAAAAATACTGTAGTGGCCACAAGACCTTCCTCCTCTCCTCCCCCCTCCCCTACCCCCTTCCCTCCCCTACCCCCTTCCCTCCCCTACCCCCTCCCAACACCACCAGGTAAAAGTTTTAGGTAGGCAGTTCTCTCCGTAAACCTGCTGTCACCTGCTCTACCTACCTGCTCCTTACCTCTCGGTGTATTGTGCCATTACCTGCCTTTATTACCAACCTGCTCCAAGTGCTTTAGTGCCACCTCCTCTCACTAAACAAAACCTCATTATAGTTGCCTAAAACTAACTTAATCCCATCCTGGCCAAAGTTAATCCGTACTTAACCTAACCTAACCGAACCGCACTTAATCCTAACCTAATGAAACTTAAGTCCTAGCTTATTGAACTTTAATCCTAAGCGAACTTAACTTAATCCTAACATAACCGAACTAAATCATAACCATACATTATACCCAACTTAACCCATGATGACCTGACCTAACCTAACATGATCTGACTTAACAAAAACTTGATTTGTTGGTTGTGATGGTTAATGTTAGTTGAAGCTATCACTAATGGTGGTCAGGTGTGGACTATCAGGTGTTCACTATCGCTATCAACATTGCAACACCATCTATCGCTATGTACTTCACCATAACCTGACACTATTCTACTGCTGCATCACACACTCGTCTTCCACCCTCCACCACTACCCCACCATACCCGTCCACCTTCTATCACCTTCACCACTACCTCTTATCACCACCCTCTTCACCACCACCTATCACCTTCACCACCACCTCTGATCACCACCCTCTTCACCACCACCATTACCTCCTACCACCACCATCACCTCCTACCACCACCACCTCCTACCACCACCACCACCACCTCCTACCACTATCTCTCATCACCACCCTCTTCCCCACCAGCACCACCATCCTACCACCATGGCGACGTAGTATTCATCTCGAGCCTTAAATCGCCTTGGCAAATTGAATGTCCTCGCCGAGTCAACACAATAGGGCTTCCGGAAATAGCCGCCGCGAGAATGCCTTTTCCATCATTACTGTAGGAATGTTTTCACTCGGTTCACTCTATCCAAGTCCGTCTCTGCCCGCCCGTCTCCCCCAAACTTCAACACGACCCATTTTTGAAGCGGAAATAGCGAGCTGTGCTTCTCCCTCTCTCTCTTGCCGTCTCTCTTGCTAGCTCTCCCTCCCTCCCTCTTGCTCTCTCTCGCTCTCTCTCTTTTCCTTTGCTCTGTCTCTCTTGCTCTCTTTTGCTTTGCTCTCTCTCTCTCTCTTGCTCTCTCTAGCTCTCTCTTACAAACGTGATATCTGACATTAATATACAGAGGAAGAGTTCATAAAGAGCGCTTTGTCACATTTGTATGAACATAATACGCCAAGAGTAAAGTGACTTACCTAATCTCTGGTTCGTGTAGGTAATGTGTTGACTGTGGCCTCCGTAGTGATCAATGCACATGTGGGTTTTACTGACAGATTTCACGATAAAAACAAACTTATGTTTTTCCCTGTGTCTTGGGGGTCGACGGCCATGTGTAGGGAAGCTCCTGAGGGAGAGATGAACTGGTGAGAGTGTGTGTGTATGTGTGTGGTGGGGGTTATGCTTGTGTATGTGGAGTGTGTGTGTGTGTGTGTGTGTGTGTGTGTGTGGTTATGTTTGTGTATGTGGAGTGTGTGGTGTTGTGGTGGAGGTATTGTTTGTCTATGTGGAGTGTGTGGTGTTGTGGGATGTGTGTGTGTGTGGTGGGGGTTATGTTTGTGTATGTGGAGTGTGTTGTGGTGTGTGTGTTGTGGTGGTGTTGTTTGTGTATGTGGAGTGTGTGGTGTTGTGGGGTGTGTGGTGTTGTGGGGTGTGTGGTGTTGTTTGTCTATGTGGAGTGTGTGGTGGTGGGTGTGTGTGTCTGGTGGGTGTGTTGTGTGTGTGTGTGTACAAGACCATCAACAAGGGTAATGATCAGTGACCAGGCTGACAGTCAATTTACAGCTGTCCTTCTCGTGTCCTCCACCACCACATCCTAAACCTAACCACATTACCTAAATCTAAACCTAACCACACTACCTAAACCTAACCACACTACCTAACCTAAACCTAACCACACTACCTAACCTAAACCTAACCACACTACCTAACCTAACCATTCACTGTGGCAGACACGTTATACCACAGTCCAGTATAAAACATCAGAGGTGTGGGAACAATATACCTTTCCTCCTCACCTGGCGTTCATTACACCACCGTCCACGCAGAGGGTCAGCGGCGTGGACACACACACATACACCTGGCGCCTAATTACCGGTGTATCAGGTGGCCCACAACCCGATGTTTAATGACGGGTGTGGGGGGGTGGGGGAGGAGGTGTGTGTGTTTGTAGCTTGTAAGCATTATCACGCAGGATAAAAGTGCAGTATATTGTATTAGAGGAAGAAATATATCATTAGATTAGGTTAGATTAATTTAGGTTAAGTTTGGTTGGGGTTGTAGTTAATTATAAATACAACAGCTAACAACAACCACAACAACAGGGTCCAGGGTGGTGTAAATAACCCCCTCACACACTGGCGGAGGGAAGGACAATTAAGGCCTGTAAGTTTGTTGAAAGTTTAAATTACTTAATGTAAGCGTTCACCTGTTGGCTCTGGTGCCTGGGCGGGGTCACTCTTCCCCTACACACCTTCCCCCACACACCTTCCCCCACACACCTTCCCCCACACACCTGGATAAAAATTGTATGTCAGTCTGTCAGCCAGGGAAGGTCTAACGCAGCTGATGATTGTATAAGAGAGGTAGTAGGTAGTAAGCAGCTATCAAACAGGGAGGTACTACCGCCTGGGAAGATATTGGAAGCATGTGTTGTCTAATGGTGGACCCTGCTGCCATATGGCATAACGAAAATTGTGACCAAGTCCCAGGTTGCTGATCTGACTTTCTGCCTCATTTACACACAGTTGCAGGGTCTCAATTGTTTCTCTTACTTTGATAACACAACATACATAATGTATATCGTTTCTCATTCTTGATTTATTTTTTTTCGTTTTTGTATTTATGGTTATTTTTATTAATTATAATAATAAGAGTTATTATTATTATTGTTATTATTATTATTATTATTATTATTATTATTATTATTATTATTATTATTATTATTATTGCATTTTCGGCCCTGATGTGGGTCAGTGACCTGTGCCCGGGTGGGCTAATCCCCATAAATAAAAAAAGTGGTGCTTCGTACACACCCTTATACAAGCTGGCTGTTTTGTGTATAGCCAACACATGTTTCTTGCGAGTAAGGTGGTGGCTGGAGTATAAGGTGGTGGCTGGAGTATAAGGTGGTGGCTGGAGTATAAGGTGGTGGCTGGAGTATAAGGTGGTGGCTGGAGTATAAGGTGGTGGCTGGAGTATAAGGTGGTCGCTGGAGTATAAGGTGGTAATTCCTATTGGTGGTTTTCGGTGACCTTTAACACGACTTTCAACCAACCAGATTGGACCCAAATTTACACCTGGTCAGTTATTACCTGGTGTGAGTCAGCTGTGAAAGTCTTCTCATTAACCGTGAACACCTGGCGGAGATTTGACCGTTCTGGTGACCTTTGGCGAAATCTTTAGTCCGATGTACACAGATGACCTAGAGTATGATAACAGCTATTTACCTCTGACCTTGACCTAAGATTGGGGGGGGGGAGGTGAATCTGAATAAGCACATTCGCTAACCCATCACCGAAGTCTAAGCTGGAAAACAAATCTGAATATGGTCGGTGTAAGGTGGTCATTACTGCCAGGCCATACGTTATAACGGGGGAGATACACGTTATAACGGGGGAGATACTTGTGTGTGATCTTGAACTTTGTCAGATGTTGAAAAGAACGTCAGTCAGTGAGTGTAATTCCCGTCCTCGACCACACCCACACACCCACCCACCCACCCACCCATACTGTGGGGGTTTCAGTGGACAACACTGCACCAGACTACTCATCGCCACAAGGCACCCTGGACAGGCTACAGGCATGGACTACGGAGAACAAGGTCACCATCAACCACACCAAAACCGTAGTCATGCACATCAATACCGCCACCACTCCAGTGCAAGCCCCAGCAGTCACAGTGGGTGCCCATCCTCTCCAGCTGGTGCAGTCTGCCAAACTCTGGGTGTAACCATAGACAACAAACTTGACTGGAAGGCCCATGTAAATAACACAGTCAAGGCAGCCTCGTATCGTCTCTACATGCTACGACGACTTAGGTCACTTGGGACACCCACGCCAGAGCTGAGAACCATCTACAACGCCTTTATTCTCCCCAAACTAACGTATGCGTCACCAGCCTGGTCTTCTCTCAACTCCACCCAACAACGTCAGCTAGAGAAGGTACAGAAAAGGGCCTGCAGAATCATGCTCGGCGCAGAATACTCCGGCTAGACCAACGCTCTCTCCACCCTGGAAATGCCATCCCTCAGTGACCACCACCAAGCACTGGAAAGGTTTGGCAGTGGACTTCTGCACCACCCTCGTCATCGCCACCTCCTGCCACCTGCAGCCCCCCACCCAACTCGCGCAGTCCGCCACTACAACAAAATTCAGCCCATAAGAGCCCGCACCGATAGATATAAGAACAGCACCATCCCATCTATTGTTAAAATAATAAACAACTCCTGATTTATGTACTGTACAGCCCTGTAAATGTATTCAATGCACATTATATCATTATGTCTAAATCAAATGTAAGTCTGTATATTTTCAGCCACCGGCTGCAACTCTATTAATAAACCGTTTATTATTATTATTATTACACCCACCCACGCACCCACCCACCCACCCACCCACCCACCCACCCACCCATACCCACCCACCCACCCACACCATACCCACCCACCCATACCCATACCCACCCACCCATGAACAAACTGAACCGATCGTTTCACTACACACTACACCAAAACAAACGGGAGACGAAGCTGCCACGTACACATGTTGGAAGGAAGGCGTCAAGCAGTAAACAGGTGGTGTGTGTCCTGGTACTGTACTCCCCTCCAAGCATTAAACACACGACACGACGACCATGTCCACACATCTTGACACAATCACCGCTACCTCACAACAATTCCACATTCCCACACGCAGGTAATGGTGAGGGAGTGGTGGGGTAGGTGTAGGGGTGTGGATAGATTAGTGGGTGTTGATAGTTTAACGATTAATTTTTTTGTCTCTCTTACCTGGCAAAAGATTTAATTAGCCCACGACAAGACTGTTTTAGATATCAGTTGATGGTGACGCGAGATACGAGGTGTGTGTGTGTGTGAGGTTCCAGGCTTGCAACTCGCAGTTTATCTTCATTATGTGCGCTTGCCTGCTTGACAGGTATGAGACCACACACACACACACACACACACACACACACACACAGAGTTATTATGTGACGGCCATAGCATGATGCAGTAAGTGACAGTTATGACCCGGACCAATATTTAGACTCCTAACCTAACTTACCCAAAACGTAACTTACCTTAATCTACCCTTAAAGTAACCTAAACTAACCAACCTAACCTAATCATACCTACGATAATCCTCCCCAGAGCTAACCTAACCTACTACTAACTTAACCAAATCTAATCCAACCGTACCTAATCCAACCCTACCCTAATCTACCACTCAGCTAACTCTACTCTAAACTAATCGACATTCAACTTAACCTAACCAGACCCGAGGCCAGAGCTCACCTTAATGTTGACATAATGAGCAGACAGGTACAGGTGAACACTTCCAGAAATATGGAGAAAAAAAGTTGGTATTGGATCACCTGAAGATTAGCCACCCCCACCCTCCTCTCGGAAGCTTACAGTATTTAACCTGATGATTCAACACCTTAACGATACCTGAGGGAGTGGGATTAGGTTAGGTTAAGTTAGATTAGTTTAGGTTACGTTAAGTTAAATCAGCTGTGGTTAAGTTTAGTTAGCATTTAGAGTATTTAAATCACCAGGTAGAATATAAACTTGTAAGAGGATAATAATGTTCATGTTGATCCGTGGAATTTAATTTTCGACACACTCCAGCGCACAGCTCTTATCTGGCAACTACTTCAACACACAGTCCCAACAAGGCGCGTCCAGCAGGGAGGATAACTCGTTACTGGTGTCATGAGCCGAGACTTAAAACTGGCTTGACACGCTCTTGCACCCTTGACTCTGTTTGTGTTTACTTTTTTTTTTCTATTTACGTCACTTCACATTAGGCTGTTTAGAGCGTGGTAGGTTATTGCAGTAGTGGGGGGGGGGGTTATAGTGGTGGTAGTGCGGTATTATATGGGTGTGTGGTGTAGGTTTAATGAAATGGTAGGTACGGTAGTGTTCAGGAGGATACTATACTACCATTACCGCTATTACTACCACTAGGCACCACTACCATCACCACCACCACTACCAGTATAACAACCATCATTACCACCATCTCTACCACCACTATCACTATAACCATCCCTACCACCATCCCTACCACCACTATCACGATAACCATCCCTACCACCATCTCTACCACCATCCCTACCACCACTATCACGATAACCATCCCTACCACCATCTCTACCACCATCCATTCATTCCTGAAATTGAGATAAATTGAGCAAGGAAAGAATTCTCAGAAGATTGTAAGTTAAATCTGCCTCTTAACTAATCCTGTGAGAACGGTGCTGACTCACTTAAGGGACAACACAACGACTCCTGCTAAAAAATGGCGTCAGAATTACCCAGAAACTTGAACCATAACTAACTAGGTGCTTCGAATCTTTGGTGGTTTACAGTATGACATTGACATGTTGCTGTGACTGTACCGTAATATGTTAACAGCTGCGTTAGTTTGGAGTGATTGATTCTAGAGGGTTGGGGGAGTTTCTTTCAGTGGGTCAGTCAGTCAGTCAGTCAAGTCAGTCAGTGGTTGCGTTGAAGTTCTCTCTCATCCAGTCAGTCAGGTGAGGTGTTCGTAGCAGTGAGTAACGGAACCTGAAGTGTCGAGAATTTACACCTAGAAAGTTAACTAGGGATCAAAAGTACAAGACCAGGTAGAAAGTCAGACTACAGTACTGTCCACGTGATGATACAGGCATAAAGCACAGGTACTAGTTTACACCTGGTGACAGTATTATAAAGGTTGACGTGGGTTGGTGTGGGTGGGTGGTGGATGAAGGTAAGGGGGGTGGGTGTAGATGGACGATATCATGCAAGTGGTGCCTTAACCTACACACCTACACACACACGCAGAGTTACTCAAAGCTTCTCACGACTCACGTTTTTATAGACCCTGGTTAAGGTGGTCGTCCCACTCACTGAAAACACACCAGAACGAATCTTTCTCAACGCTGACTCCTTAAAAAAATTCCTGGTGGGTGGAGGTAAGAGGTGGGTGAGAGTAGGACGTGGGTTGGTGTGGATGGCCGGTGGTTGAGACTAGGACGTGGGTTGGTGTGGGTGGGTGGTGGATGAAGGTAAGGGGGGTGGGTGTAGATGGACGATGGGTGGGAATAGGTGGGAGAGTGAATCAGTGGGTAGGCGGGGAGATCATGTCTTGTTTAATTGATATATACATTTGTTACGAACCACGCCATCAATTGTCATGATCTACCTACCCAGCACCACGAGCAACGCCATCTAGGGACGAAACCCGATTATGACTACTCTTAGTTACCACTCCGGGGTTTCCCTTCTCCATATCCTGGTTGTTGCGTCACCTCCTCAAAGTCTTCTTCATCAGCTCCAGTTCGATGAGAGTTCAGTTTAATCTGGGATGTGATCACAGGATCACCTATTCTGGAAACCTACGGCACAGTGACTACCTACCGTCTTCTACAATACGCAGCCTTACTCGGCAGCCACCTCAGCTCCGTACTTAAGTATTTGTAATCTTATATTGCTTCCCCGCCTCCACCTTGCTTCAAATTATTGTATGTTGTATAAATATGTATATACTGTTAATGTTTAGGTTAAGTATGGTTAAGGGTAAATTATAGAAAGCTGAATATTTTGTTAAGGAATTTATGGTACTTTATTATACACAACAAAAACTCGCATCCTTTGTCTACCCTTTTATAGTCCGATTGTCTTTGTTTTTTGTTGTTGTTGCCTGTTGGGATCTGGGTAGACTTTTAACTATATTCTAAATCCCCAACTCGTAACACATTACACCACATGTGTGTGTGTGTCTGACCTCACACCTGGGTGCACACCACCACTAGGGGTTTACAAGAGTACATGAAAAGTTTGTTGTAGAATGACGAAATGTTTTACACATAATGTATAAACAAACTCATATATCCCCTTTCCTTTCAGACCAAAACGAACGTGACAAGTTTGGATGAGATCGACACCACAAGGCGTCACACCACCTGCGTTCCTTGTGAGACCTTGAAAATATGCGACGAGTTTGCTTAAGATGAGACAAGTATTGTTGTGGGCAGGCGAGATGGATATGGGAGATTCTTGAAGACGCTGGATTAAGGTATGTCGAGAAATACAATGAGTTAAGGAACAAAGGAAAATTGACAAACTGGGTGTATGGCTCTTGCAGGAGTTCTGGGAACGATGTGAACATGGTGGGATTCCTTCATCACACACCTTGTTAAACATTCACCTCTCCTAAGATGTAGTTCACTTAACGTTGAAGCGAGAGATGAACAGATATGCTAATAAAGGATGTGATGGGATGAGTTGTATGAACGGGATTTTCGTATCTCCCGCAAGTGTGTGTAAGAAGGTATGTAAAAGTCAAGGTCAATGTAGAGGGTCAATTTAGAGAGGTCGGCCGACTCAGTATATTGATGCAATAATACAAGAAAAACCCAGCAGGATCAAGCATTAAATATTTCCTATTTCCAAAGGAAAAACAATGTAGACAGCGGTGGGTTTATTCCAATTGCCGAGCTGATGACATCAATGCAGACTGTGCCCGGGTGTGCTCAATACAGTTTAAAGAATGTGACGTGCCACATTTGATTAAATTAATTAGGAATAATTTTCTTGATTCAGGATTTTTACCTTCAGGATGGAAGCTTTATAACTGATTCATCTATTCGGGAAATGATGACAGCAAGTAAGAGAGAGTATGGTTTAGCATACAAACTAAGTGAAATGCATTTAAATGTATGGGGTCAGCAACGACAGCGAGTTAAATATGCAGTCCAATTGTTGTCAAAAACAAGCTCTAGCTCACTGAAATATCTTGGAGAAAGAGGTCTACTGGAGAGTAGAAATTGGAAGGAAACTGCTGACTTCATAAATCTGGTGGACGAATGGTTTGACATGAATTCTTCTCATAAGTTTGGTGAAAAGGAATCACTTAATGCATTTGGAATTAATTTGTGTGGCCAAGTAAATGATCTGCATAGAATGATTGAAGTGGTGACAACAATGAGAGTAAAAATCCACTGTTGAAAGGCCTTTACAAGTTTCAGAAAGGGGAAATATTATCATCTCGATCACTTACAGGGCTGTACAAAATGCTCCAGAAGTCTTTTAATCTTGAATTCATTCTAACTAGATAACTAAATCAAGATTGTCTGGAGCATTTGTTTGGGTACATAAGACAGATGCATGGAACATACGACCATCCAAATGCTGTGAATTTTAAGTTCAGGCTCAAGAAGTTACTCCTGGGAAAGACGTTTCACGAATTTCTGAGAAATCTAACACAACTAATGATAAATTTGACTGCTTGTCAAGAAATATTGATCTTAGACAAACAAATGGCAGAGAGCTGGCAGCAGAACTCTGTATAGCTAATCAGTGTTTCAAAGACTTGGATATTGGCAATGAAGTAGAAAAAAGTTAAGTGATGAGTTTAATGAAAACCTAGGAGAGCTTATGAACCCTGACGAGAATGACGGTAAAGCAATGGATCTAGTCATGGAAGAGGAAATTCATAGGTACGTTGATGGCTATATTGTAAGAAGGTTTTGTGAAATGCCCTCACTTAGGCCAGACAGTCACTGAGTGCACATACAGTACATGACCAAAACATGGTCAGAAGAAATATACAAGTGAACTGTATGTTCCTTCTGACACTCTATTAACCATTACGAGACGTATTTAAGGCTGTACATGGGGACAGTCTGAGATAGTGTTGAAGTTGATGTACCCCAGGATGTTTTATCCTTCTTTGCCAGAATGTGTTCTTTAAACTGAACAGCAGTATTAGGATAAATAAGAAAAAAAGTAAGAATTGCAGAGGTGAAAATATAAAATTTATGAAAATATAAAAATGAAAGCAGGAAAAACAGATGGCCATGGGTTACAGTTGATGTAAATCATGTTATTTATTTATAACCTGTGTGTAAATAAAATATAAGTATCATGATATATTTATTCCCCCTTTTTAGATGCATACTCACTAATACGGAAACATTTCAGAAGAGGCTCTTATGAACTCAAGTGCACAGATAAATTGCACTGAAATAAGCGTTTGAATTTCAGGAAATTAGTAAGAATATTCAAATAATGCCAGCTTCCCTTCCCTCCACTATGAAAGGACGAAAGTGGCCAGACCCTTTTAGATAGCCTCTCCTATAGCTACATCTTTCCGAGCTGAACCTCCCTATACCAGGATATAGGAAACGGGGTTATGATGATGGTACTGTAAAGATAGACAGACTACAGGAGGGAGGGGGAGCCAGCTATAGTTCACGTGACGTCACTGCGCAGAGCGAACGAAAACTAGACCGCTGTCCGGTCGACCTCTCTATATTGAAAAGTGTGCCTGTATGTATGTGTGAGCGTGTGTGTGTGTGTGTGGGGTGGGGGCGGGGCGGCGCACGCTCAGTACAGCGTGTGGGCCGCGCAGTCGCTCAAGGCTCGGCTAGACAGTGACTGCGGCTCAGTGGTGGTCGTCCCGTCACAAGGTGATCACATGCCTCTGCTCTTGCCGCTCTCCAACATGGTTCCTCGTCATTCTACGCCCACTTACCTCTGATCCTCAGGAGTGAATACCCAAGTTGAGGTGAATGTATGGTAGAGTAGCCGATAGCTGAGGTGGCTACAACACGTTGTAAGTGAGAACGAGGCTCACCAGCAGGTGCATCGCAGTGTTGTGGAAGATAGAGAGCTGGGACACAATATAGGAAAATAGAGAGCCTCTTTCATAATAAAGAGAGCATCAAAGAGCGTGTATAACATCCGTCAGTGTTGAGTTATATGAGAAGTGCATTAGATAAGTGTTGATTATAGAGAGATCAGAGGGAGTGAGTGAAGGTGGTTGGTTGTGTTGTGGCAGTAGTGTAAAGGGCCACGGTGGTCAGCGTGGCACATACCGTGTAGGTCATGCCGCTCTTTGGCTCCAAGAAGGAGACGGCCAAAAAGTCTACCAAGAAGGAGAAAGAAGAAGGAAAGATGCCGTCGGTAGCAGACAAATACCTGCTCAAGCAGCTTCTTGGAACGTGAGTTAAAGTCCTTGTTTTGTGACATTACGCCAGTATCTGTCATTGTATTGTGGCCATTATTAGCCCCACATGATAAGGTCAGTGATACATATATGATATTCTAATAAATGTCTTGATATGAGAAGCCCCTAACGGTCACAATTTGTTACCCTTTACAAATGATTTGGAACGATATAATTTTTAAGTTAGGAAAAAAGAGCTTTAAGTATCTAAAATGTTTTCTATTATAATAAAAAAAAATATATTTGAGTGGCTCAATGTGTTGATAAAATTATACTCTGTAAACACACATTCAGAAGACGTCGTATTTGTCAGGGTAGTGGTGAGCGTGTAGTCAGCTGCACTTCCTGTGTCAGCTGAATGTTGTTAACTGATGTTACCTATTATGTAGCTACTTACCAGCTGGCAGGATTAGTAAGCAGTTTCTTAAGTAGACAAAATGCAGCTTTAGTCTTTATTTATATCTGGTCTAGGGAGAACTATTATAATTCAGCAAATACCCGTATGCTCGTCACTGATGGTAATTAGCTTGTTTTTCAGCGTATAAGGTACCTCGATATTTAAGCAGTTTAAGCATCCATACATACATAGCCTCTTGATTCTACACTAGACGTCAGATAACTTAACAATTAAGAACGACATTTGATTAAAGTTTGATGTGGCTTGTGAGACGTCCTCCCCTCCCTCCCTCCCTCCCTCACACACTGTTGGCCCACATCCCTCCTACTCAAGGCTTGCTTCTACCATGAAGTAACTTGACACTATTAAGATACCCAACAAACAGGTTCTCTACGCCGGGAGTAGCTCATAACCTGGGAGTTTTAAAGACTAAATTACTACTCCAAATGTAATTGGTCTGATTAGATGAAGTATATATATATTTTTTTAACTCAACATTCTTGGGTTATGGTTGAGTGAGCGTGAAGGTTTTTTTTTGTACGTGTGAGATTTATGCTGGTGAAATTTGCTATAGTCAACATTTCAAGTTTTACGAAAATTAGCCTTGATGACGCGTCTTGTATAGTTTACAATTCGATATTCAGAGGAGAAAGTCACCTCAAATAACCTGATGTATATACTGGTATGTGTGTGTGTGCGTGTTTTATCATGGCCGACCAGAATAGTGAAGCTTTCGTGTGTGGGTTGTAATTTTCCCACTACATTTCTCTTACCCTCAAGGCAAAGATCTCTTGGACTTTTAACTCAATTGTTTTATGCATTTGTGATATTTTCTCTCCACTTTACTGTTTATTATTATTCATGAGCTCAATTATGATTTGTTTGTTATATAATAAAGGTAAGGTACCCGGCATGGTAATTATTTCTGTCGGTATAAGGTAAAAGACTAGCGTAGGTTTCAAGTGTTACATAATGTCCTTATTTCAATACTTGGATGTTTGCTCGGCTTTCCTAACCTAACCTACAGCACCTTGACCCTTTAAAGGAGGTTTTCATATAATGCCGTCTTATTTAAGTCATTCTCTCTATAACTGGTAAATGTTATTGATAAATTTGTCACCATGGTAAATTGTCTGCCGCGCTGAAATTATATTCCCGAGAATTTAGTCTGGACGAGAAAGTTGTACATTAGTATCTTTAGCCCGGGTGTTCTTGTATTACAACTGCGTTTACCTCTACTAAATTAATTTTGTGCCACAAGACTCGCAACAATAATGTCTCCTCACCACAATTAACGTCAGGGTGGCTGTGTCTGGCTAAACACACACACTCACCCACTATGCGTTTCAGCAAGGTTTCCAGGCCGTGTTGTTTGTACAGCTGTAGTTCATTGAGTGCCCCATAATGTGCTCAGTGGTTAACGCTAGGGAAATAAACTTATGAATTTGAGTTACTGTTCGTATATATATATATATATATATATATTTTTGCTTATAGTCTTCAATGTATGTCACGCTGAAGTTGATCGTCATTTCTCAGTGTTCCCAATTTAGCACTATTAGTCTGTGTGTGTAAATAGGAATAGTTGTCCAATATCGACAGTTTGTATAGTACTGGTGTGTGTTTTTTTAACTTCGGCTATAGACGATATTGTAGATCATCATAACCTAACCTGACTTGACCTGACCCAACCTTAGTTAACTTTCTTTGGGTATAATTTGGCTAACTTATGATGTTAAATGATGCATCGAATGAAATAGAAAAAAATTATACCGTTTACGAATTAATTTCTAGTAAGTTGTAGCAATAATAAATATATAATTCTGCGCAGTAAATAATTTAATGCTATATCTAACAGAGGAGGACTTGGTGATATATGCGTCAGCTGATATCTGTGTGCTTATAGTTTCAAGATAAAACTGATAACGTGGGTTGCAACGACTACACTTTACCACACACTCTACTTACGCTGGTGCTGCCTGTGACGCCTCCTCACTGTCGACCATGTATGAGTGAAGCAGGAACGAACTACAGTATTGAGTATGCAGTATGTTAAAGCCCAGTGGTTCGTTCCTATACTAAAATCAAAGGCCGTGGGTGGCACAGACTTCCCAACCACCCTTTAACCTATCACCACCACCCAGCACCCACCCATATTTACACAGTGGGTGGCAGAGACTTCCCAGCCACCCTTTAACCTGTCACCACCACCCACCCACCTATCCACTCTTGTTGACATTTGAGGTTAACCTGGTCTCTCTCTCTCTCTCTCTCTCTCTCTCTCTCTCCGCGCACCCAATCTCTGTCTCTTTGTCTTGCCACCGCGTCCATCTCTCCCACCTCGGCGTTGCGTCTCCGTGTATCAGCGTTTGTCCATGACAGGTGTCTCCGCGCCGGGGCCACATCTCCCAGTTAACCCCCCACCCCCTGCTCCCCACGCCCGCCCCCCACGCTTCCTCTTCGTCAGGTAGGTAGGTCTTGTATGCTGAGCCCCCGGCATCCAGGAGACGCTCTTTTAAGAACACTTTAAACACTATACAAACACTTTTGACTACACAATAAAACACACACACACACACACATTAAAAAGCAAAACACACTTTCATAAAACTAAATAAAACACTTGAATATACACTTAAGGAAGTAAAAGAAAAGTACACTAAAAGATTACAGAAAATTTAAAAGAAAAAAAATCACTATTTTTACAGCAAACTGTTTTTTCTTGCGAATTTGAGTATAAGTATTAATAAACAAGCAGCAGTTACGATGTGTGCAAACTAGAATGTAAATGTTTATTAGCAAAAGATTTACATTTTTGGGCACATCAAGGGTAATTTTATGTATATGTAGACAAGCTGATCACTCGTGTAAACTTAGGCATAAACAATTACAAACAAGTTACGTCCTGTCGAATAATGATATAAACAAATAAATTTATATGTAATCAATCAAGTGTGGTGGTGGTGGTTGTTGTAGTAGTACTAGTTGATTTAGTAGTTGTAGTTGTAGTGGTCGTTGTTGCAGTAGTTGTATTTGTTTTAGTTGTAGCAGTTGTATTTGTTGTAGTTATGGATATTTGTTTATGATCGTTTCCATACTAGTACGATAATTTAACCATCATCGTCATAATCATCATCATAATCATCAACGCCATCATCAGCGTCCTCATCATCATAATCATCATCTCATAATTATCGCCATCATCATCGTCCGCATCATCATCATCATTATTTCATCATCATCCCCAGTTCTACTTTTCGATCTACGGGCTCCCATTCTCACGTACTAACCTCCAGCCACACACACACACACACTCACACTCACCGTTCTCGTTATACAGTTATATCAGTCGCATCCTGACTTCTCTTTACCCGTGCATGGTGTACTAACCTAACCCAACCTAACTTAACTTAACTTAACTTAACTTGAGTATTTGTCGTTTGTTGTGGATGCAGTCTCCTAGTCTCCTCTTGTCCGTATATGATCTCTCGTTCTCCGGGGATAGTGTCCAGATCTCCTCTTATTCTCCAGGGATAGTGTCCAGGTCTCCTCTTATTCTCCAGGGATAGCCTCCAGGTCTCCTCTCCTCCTCCTCCTCCATGTAATCACCCCCACTTGTCCTCCTAGTAGAGTCTCCAGTTCTCGTCAACAACGTGAGCTTGTAATGTCGTCGCTTCCTCCACTCGCCCGGAGATCCCCTCAACGTTTGGAGACAGGAGGGGGGGGGGGTCAAGTGTGTTTGATTGTTTGTTTGTTTCGCTCCCTTATTGTGTATGTGTGAGAGACGGTAGTGGTTGTAGAATGTACCGTCTATACATGTTTTAATTCAGTGGTTCACACACACCCACACACGGCCGAGTGATACAAAGAGTTCAATGTTATATTTGCTGACAATATTATTTAACTTAAATATTTATTTGTTAGCTTTATATGTTGTGTGACTGTTTTTGTTTTTACTGAAATATGCGAGTGTTTGGTAGTCTAGTGTGGTGGTGTGGAAGCCTGGTGGTGTGGAAGCCTGGTGGTGTGGTAGCTTGGTGGTGTGGAAGCCTGGTGGTGTGGAAGCCTGGTGGTGTGGTAGCCTGGTGGTGTGGTAGCCTGGTGGTGTGATAGCCTGGTGTGGTGGTGGAGTGGTAGCCTGGTGGTGTGGAGTGGTAGCCTGGTGGTGATGTGGTAGCCTGGTGGTGGTGTGTAACGTACGGCTTCTTAAACACCGCTATTTTATGTTGCAGAGTAAACTGTGGCGTCTAGCAGTGACTCAGCCTGATGTTTGCGACGCATTGAACCTGCTGTGTGTGTATGTTTGTTTGGCTGTGTGTGTATGTTTGTGTGTTTAGGTATAGGTGGGGCAGTGTTTGTATATTTAGTGTGTGGGGGGCTCTGTGTGTGTGTCTAGAAGGAGTAGTGTGTGTGAGACTAGCTTTCACCATCATAGGAACTACAGTAGTAAGGTTGTATGGTCCGAACACTCCTTCTTCTTATTAACTTCTCTCCATGCTCGTTGTTGACACACACACACACACACGTACAACCCCTTCACTTCCTTATGGTGTGTAATATGTGACCCTGACCCCTCCCTCACCCCCTCCTCTCCCTCACCCCCTCCCAAAAAAACATGTCCCTGCATGAAATGTGACTAAGACTTGTACGTGACGTGAAAGAGACTTGTACTACGTGACAGCCAGACTTCTCATACACGGCAGGAGGGGGGGGGGGCAGGTGGTGGTACAGTAGTTTAGTTATACAGTCGTTTATAGGCGTACGTCGCCCTTTTAATCGTAGTAAAGGATTTATTTATATATTTTTTTGTATGTTTAGGGTTTCTGAGGTTTATTAATGTATTTATTTATTTAGTATAATAATAATGCTACTAAAATAATGACGGATTGTGGTAATAATGATGATGGTTATACTACTAATGATACAATAATAATAATAGTAATGGTAACAATAATAAAAATACAATAAAACTAATAACAATAACACGAGTGATTAATACTAATGTGTGGTGAGTTGGGGCGGGGGTAACAGGACCAGCCCCAGTCTTCATAAACAACAAAAGTAATTTCACCGGGGGGGAGTGGCACGCGACGGTCTGGGAGGAGGGAAGGGGGTGGACGCCAGGAGGAGGAAGATGAGCCTGGGTTGCCAGGAGGAGGAGGGGAGGATGTGGGTTGCCAGGAGGAGGAGGAAGAAGAGGATGTGGGTTGCCAGGAGGAGGAGGAAGAAGAGGATGTGGGTTGCCAGGAGGAGGAGGATGATGTGGGTTGCCAGGAGGAGGAAGATGATGTGGGTTGCCAGGAGGAGGAGGAGGGACGCACCTCTTCCTCCCCTGAGAACTGGGCCCCTGTTGTGTCGGTGTTTAGACAAGAGTCATCCATTACTATAACAAAGCGACAGAAACGATTTGATTCACTAACCTCCTGAGAGACAAGTCGCGGTCAAGACACGGATGGCTCACGAGAGGAGATGTATGATTACTTAAGATGGAAAAAAATACATCATGTTTCTGTTTTGGTTTGTTATTTGTCACTCGTGAGGCAAAGTTAGGCTGGCGACGTCAGGGCCACAGTTCGGTACCTGTTGTGTTTTGTATATGTCAACGGGATGCTTAGTATTTAATTTGCGATGGTGGGATGGTGTGATTCATAACTCTCTCACACCACCAGAAAGCCCCTTAGGGTGAGGTAGCCTGAAGGTGACACATATACCATTTATTGTTTATGATAACTTGTAACAGACGACACCCAACACCCGTCAGACTGATTGTATGTTGTCTTGGTTGACGGGTTTGTTTACGCTGCCTCAATTGTAGGATTTGTCTGTATCCTGTAACTTGTGGTGTGACCGGATGGTGGTGATGGTTTGTAGACTGTACTATCTTGTATTGTATCCGGCAGTATACAGTAGATGACATTCTCCAGGCTGCTTCTTGACACCACCCAGGCTAGGATACAAGTGTGTGGTATGTGTGTGAGAGAGAGGGGAAGAAAAAGTTGGTGTTTTGTGGGTGTTTAATTGGCTGAGTGAAGCTCATGAAGACTTACGGAATGGTTCAGTCTTCGTGGCGAGGTGTTTAAAGCGTGTCTCAGAGGTGAAACGTAACTGGTGATTATTTTAAAGAAAAAAAAAACAGTATTGATGTCATGTTTAGAAAGAATCTACCTGGCAGGCGTGTGAATCAGCTGTTTGTAGGCGAGTCTCTCTTGTGTGAGAGAGAGAGAGAGAGAGAGAGAGAGTCGAACACCACACCAGAGGCTCTTAGAATCTTCCAGTTAGCCCTACTGCATGACGAGGTGAACTAGCAGCCGCCCGCACTAGATGTAGTCTACCACACATGCTACAGGTGGAACTAACCAGTTAAAAATACATAAATTGTAGTTGATGTAATGTAGAGCCTTGATGATATTGTTGGTTTAGTGTGATGATAGTGTGCTGGCTGTTGTGGAGAGGATGTAGTGTAGATAATGTAGTGGATGGTGAAGGGAAAAAAAGTCACAGGAAAAAAAGACCATTTTGACTCGGGAAAAAATGCTACAGGGAAAAAAATCACATTTTATTTAGATACCCTTAACAAGTTAGGTTGAATGATATTAGGTTGGATGAGGTTAGGTTAGGTTTTATTAATACTTTTCAACTAGACCACCAGATCTAACCTAACCCAACCCCCTCGCTTCTCAAATTATACACTAACTATTTTTCTTAATGTCTTTTGACCATGATTTTTCCCTTGACGTGTTTTCCTACATTCAACTGTTTTTTAGAAGGATATTCAGCATTATAACACAAAGGCTATCCAAGTTATGGGCTTTGTGAGGAGCAGATCCAGTTTTTTGTTGTAACCGACCCACGAGATTGTTGTTGTAACCGACCCACGAGATTGTTGTTGTAACCGACCCACGAGATTGTTGTTGTAACCGACCCACGAGATTATTGTTATAACCGACCCACGAGATTGTTGTTGTAACCGACCCACGAGATTGTTGTTGTAACCGACCCACGAGATTGTTGTTGTAACCGACCCACGAGATTGTTGTTGTAACCGACCCACGAGATTGTTGTTGTAACCGACCCACGAGACTACAATAACTCGTAATGGGAAACCAAAGAATTACCGAGAAAAATAAATTCGTCATCTGTGTCGTGAAGAGGCAGCTAGCAATGATAAAATATGGGTATTGTTTTTTGTGTTATGTAGATAGATAGATGGAGATAGATAGATAGATAAATAGATAGGTAGATTGATAGATATGTATAGATAGACAAAGAAAAATACAGATAGATAGAAAGTTTTTGACCTTTGTTTACTTAATTATTCCCTGATTGAATCTCTCTCTGCCTGCCTGTCAACCCACCCACCTACCCACTGCCTTCCTTTACGTTGTCAGTGAGGTCAAGTGTACGGCAGTGAGGAGGTGTGTTAAGTGTACGGCAGTGAGGAGGTGTGTTAAGTGTACGGCAGTGAGGAGGTGTGTTAAGTGTACGGCAGTGAGGAGGTGTGTTAAGTGTACGGCAGTGAGGAGGTGTGTTAAGTGTACGGCAGTGAGGAGGTGTTAAGGTGGCAGTGAGAAGGTGTGTTAAGGCTGGCAGTGAGGAGGTGTGTTAAGTGTATGGCAGTGAGGAGGTGTGTTGAAGGTTAGGTGATGGCAGTGTGGTGAGGAGGTGTGTGTAGGTGTGTTGTTGCATGGCAGTGAGGAGGTGTGTTGTGAGAGTGAGGTGTGTTAAGTTGTGGCAGTGAGGAGGTGTGTTAAGTGTACGGCAGTGAGGTGTGTTGTTGTATGGCAGTGAGGAGGTGTGTTAAGTGTACGGCAGTGAGGAGGTGGGTGTGTGAGGAGGTGTGTTAGTGAGGAGGTGTGTTATGTACGCAGTGAGGAGGTGTGTTAAGTGTACGGCAGTGAGGAGGTGTGTTGTTGTACGGCAGTGAGGAGGTTAAGTGTACAGCAGTGAGGTGTGTTAAGTTGTACGGCAGTGAGGAGGTGTGTTATGTACAGCAGTGAGGAGGGTGTAAGTGTAGCAGTGTGTACGGCAGTGAGGAGGTGTGTTAAGTGTACAGCAGTGAGGAGGTGTGTGTACGGCAGGAAGTGTACAGCAGTGAGGAGGGTGTGTTAAGTGTACGGCAGTGAGGAGGTGTGTTAAGTGTACAGCAGTGAGGTGTGTGTTGCAGTGAGGTGTGTTAAGTGTACGGCAGTGAGGAGGTGTGTTAAGTGTACGGCAGTGAGGAGGTGTGTTAAGTGTACGGCAGTGAGGAGGTGTGTTAAGTGTACGGCAGTGAGGAGTGTGTTAAGTGTACGGCAGTGAGAAGGTGTGTGGAAATATTGTTGAACTTAGCGAAGAATCCACTATAATACAACACTGTAAAAAATATACAACTATATAAACACAGTACAAAGTTAAATACACAAACTACCACAAGTTATATTATTGGATGGGAAACAGTTGAAGAATATGACAAGTTTTGGAAGGACGAGGTATTGGAATATCAGAGAGCAAGTCATTCAGTGTTTTGATTGTCTCTGCCGCCGCCATCACAACAGCTGCGAGTCTCATAATAGCGGTAGAGTAGCGAGAGAGAGAGAGAGAGAGAGAGAGAGAGAGAGAGAGAGAGGCAGAAAAGTTAAGCTGCTTCTTTCTCCTGAATGTCGTCTGTGAGATGCGAGTCAAAACTAAAAAAAAAGTGAATCGTAAAGAAATAATGATGTAAAATGTGTATGCGTGAGTGGAATGTGTAAGAGATAACAATACGCAGCTTATGATGTAAAAGTGTGTGTGTGTGTGTGTGTGTGTGTGTGTGTGTGTGTGTTTCCTCGCCTCAGTGGTGAAGGCTGTGACTGGCTAAGCTGGTGATGATCGGTGATTTTATTAAATTTTTATTACCCAGATATCTATTTATTGTATTCTGTCTCTCTCTACTGCATAAATCTGAGTCTAATTTACACTGAGGTATGTTAATGGAGATAATTGTCTATTCTTACTCGGGATTAGGTTCCTTTACCAAATAATTATGTTGTGTTGGTTGGATGTTTAAGTATCGTGAGGCCAGCTGGTGGGGGGGGGGGGCTTGCTCCACACTTTACCTCTCGTGGCACCCACCTCAGCTAGAGAAGGTACAGAGGAGGGCCAGCAGAATCATGCTCGGCGCAGACTACTCGGGCTGCTACAACAACGCTCTCTCCACCCTGGAAATGCCATCCCTCAGTGACCTCCACCACCACGGACTAGCAGGATTTGGCAGTGGGCTACTGCACCATCCTCGTCATCGCCACTTACTGCCACAGGCAGTCCATCGCCCACCTCGCGCAGTCCGCCACTACAACAAAATTCAGCCCATAAGAGCCCGCACCGATAGATATAAGAATAGCACCATCCCATCTATTGTTAAAATAATAAACAGCTCCTGATTCATGTACTGTACAGCCCTATAAATGTATTCAATGTATATTATTGTCTAAATCACATGTAAGTTTGTCTATTTTCAGCCACTGGCTGCAACTCTATTAATAAACCGTTTATTATTATTATTACAATATCTGCTGTTCATGTGTGTCGACTGTGTAAACGAGTCTCCTTTCAACTGGTTATTAACGTGTGTGTTGTGTGTGTACAGTGTCAGAGATGCCACATTGTATGCGGTATTTAATAACCCATCACGTTCAGACCTCAACCAGACAGCACCTCCCTCCCTACCCCCCCACCACCACCTGTGGCTTACGACTATCATCCCCCCAAACCTTTGCTGCAAATGGCCGCCACCGGGTCCTTAAATTTAAGATATTCATAAGGGTTAGATTATTTGGTGTGATGTATGGGAATATCGACATTTTGGGCTCGAGTAAGTTACATGTAGGTCTTTGTTGTCCCTGGAGTGAGGGCTGGAGGGATCTATGTGTAAGGTCCATGGTCTGATGAGGGGGGGTGAAACAGAGGAGGGTGGTGCGCCGGAAAATGGATAACAAAGGGGGGGCTTAAGGACTCGGAGAGAGGTGAGGAACAGAGGAGAGAGAAGAAAGAAAGGGGAAGAGAGATGTAGAAAAGGGAAGACGGTAAAGAAACTACAGTGGAGGAGAAAGAACTGAATTTAATACTGTAGGTTGTTGCAGACAGTCGCTAGTTTATTGTGCACCCTATCTACTGTGAGCGGTAGGGCAGAGTCGAGGTCACAAAGGATGGTTAGGTTAGACTAGGTTAAGTGAGGTCATAAAGGGTGTGTATAACAGTCCCTAGTGGTCAGGGTATTATGGCGCTGAATGGTACTTTAGTTCTGTACATAGTTGACTTATTCACATTTGGTTAAGAGACAAATATAGTGTTTATCTCACCTCACCTTGCAGCTTACTATACAACTTATTAACACTATATAACACGTCTATGCTAATTACCAACTCCGTTCTCATACCTAATTACCCCATTAGAGTATAGTGTATCTATTAATTATTATTATTAGGTATTATTATTATCGTAATTGTTGTTACTATTTCTCGTCTTCAGAACTTGGAAATAGTCAGGTCGTATCCTAAATCTTTTTTTTTCCATATCACGTAATTTTTTGTTTAAATTAAGAAAGTGTTAATTTTCATCATTAATACAACTGGTGGTCATAAGTGAGGGGAATAATACAACACAGAAGAAATACCAATAAATATCCGGGTTTTAAAGTTGCATGTGCAGGAGGCAGGCGAGCCACTACTATGGAATCCGGAAGTAATGTAACTTTTGTGAGACTCGTTCCTATTGGTCGATAAATAGATAGCGTTGGCGAGTTTCCACTTAAGTAAAGATTAACGTGAATAAATCATGATCGTTAAATAAGTGATAATGAAAAAAAAATTAAAATAACTAAATTGACGAAAAAGTTTGAAAAATAAGTTTGAGAAACATTTAGTGTTGGTGATGGTGGTAACATGGTATTTCTTCCCGCGTTGCCGTTATGATGTTATGACTACGTTTCAACCATTAGTACATACAGTATACGTAATGTAATGTCTTTAATCACACAACAAAGATCATCAATAATAAGAAAATACAAGACCGAATTTCTTTTTTCTTTAATATTTCCTTCAGTTATCTTATATTTATTGACCAACGCTGCCCGGAATGGTTTGTGTTTATAAATAAATACTGTACACTCGCAGATTATTATTAATTTCACTCGCTTTAAAAAAAATTATCTTCACTTTTGGGACACGTCAGATGTTTTAATTAATTATTTTTTGTTTACCATTTTTTAATAATCGAATGTTTGGTAAATGGATTTGTTGATCACTTGTCTGTCTGTCTGTTTATCTGTCTTTGTCTGTTGATAAGTTGTATTAAATGGCTCGATGTCAGTTAAGTGGCTCTATAGCGGTTAAGTGGCTCTTGATGTCAGTTAAGTGGTTCTATAGCGGTTAAGTGGCTCTTGATGTCAGTTAAGTGGCTCAGTTAAGTGGCTCTTGATGTCAGTTAAGTGGCTCTTGATGTCAGTTAAGTGGCTCTTGATGTCAGTTAAGTGGCTCTTGATGTCAGTTAAGTGGCTCTTGGTATCAGTTAAGTGGCTCTTGATATCAGTTAAGTGGCTCTTGAATAATTAGGATTACGACTAATGCTGTGTTTAAATTACCGTGTTTGAGCTGCCTTAAGATCATATCAAGAAACCTAACCTAACCTAACCAACCTACTCTAATCCTAAACCAACTTAATTTAGTCGTAATACCGAACTTAACCAGAGAGAGAGGGACTATCTGGAGGTGTCTATCGTGAGAGTGAGTGAGTGAGTTTGGGTGTTGAATCGAGATCCTCCTCCTCCCCCTCCCCCTCTCCTCCTCCTCCTTCCCCTTTTCCCTCCCCCTTCCCCCCCTCTCTTGGTTAGGTACACACGCACGTACAGACAAAGCCAGATCAATAGTGACCGTCGCCCCGCTGACTAAAGTTACCGTAATACCTAATGAGGCGGACAGGTGTGTTAGGCTACTGTACTGCGATTAAATGTACTGTACAGGTGTAGTGATCAGTACACATAGTATGCTGGGTGTACACTCTTATTGTTGACCTACACACATACAGTACACACGCGCGCACGCTGCTGTGATATAGGCCTATCCTCTCTCTCTCTCTCTCTCTCTCTCTCTACTGCTCCTCCTTCTCTTCCTCTTTCATTTCCTCCTCCCCCTCCTCTTCCTTGTCCTCCTCCTAATTCTTCTATACTCCCTTTCCTCCGGACTTCCTTCCTCTCCCTCAACTATTCATCTCTCCCTTCTCTCCCTCCTACCTCACCTCCCTCTCCCTAGTTAGAGAAGAGAGTGAAATCCTGAGGTTATTTCCAATTGTATGGCAGTGAGAAGGGAGAGAGGGAGGTAGAAGAGGGAGTATGAGGGAGGGAGGAAAGTGGGAGTGTGAGGGAGGGAGGTAGAAGAGTGAGTATGAGGGAGGGAGGAAAGTGGGGAGGAGGGAGGGAGGAAAGGGAGTGTGGAGGGAGGGAGGAAAGTGGAGGTGTGAGGAGGGAGGTAGAAGAGGGAGGAGGGAACAGGGTTTAGGGGGGGGGGAGACACCTGGGGCTACACGGTAATTGATTAAAAATTAAATGGTTGGCAGCTGAGAGAGAGAGAGAGAGAGAGAGAGAGAGAGAGCAGTTAAGTTAGATAGATGAATAGACAGACGGACAAATAGGGACGGGGGCGTCAATAGGCAAGAGAGGAGGTTGAAACAGGGAAATAGATTCAGGATCGTAATAGGGAAGAAAGTTGGAATAGGAAGTAAAGATCTGTAATAGGCAGGAGGTCGTAATAAGGGGAAGAAAGTATGAACCGTAGGAGGAGGTTGAAATAGGTTAAGGGCCGTAATAGGGGGAAGTAAGTTGAAATAGGACACAAAACAGGTACAATAGGTCGTCACTGGGTCTTGAGGAGGGAAGGAGTGAGGGGGTGTGAAGAAGAGAGGGGGGGTGAAGAAGAGAGGGAAGGAGGAGGAGAGGGGGGGGTGAAGAAGAGAGGAAGGAGGAGGAGGGGGTGTGAAGGAAGAAGAGAGGGAAGGAGGAGGAGGGGAGGGTGAAGAAGAGAGAGGGAGGAGGGGAGGGTGGAAGAAGAGAGGGGAAGGGAGGAGGAGGGGGGGGAAGAAGAGAGGGAAGAGGAGGAGGGGGGTGGAAGAAGGAGAGGGAAGGAAGGAGGAGTGAGGGGTTGAAGAAGAGAGGGGAAGGAGGAGGGAGGGGGGAAGAAGAGAGGGGAAGGAGGGGAGGGGTGAAGAAGAGAGGGAAGGAGGAGGAGGGGGTGAAGAAGAGAGGGAAGGAGGAGTGAGGGGGTGAAGAAGAGAGGGAAGGAGGAGGAGGGGGTGAAGAAGAGGAAGGAGGAGGGAGGGGGGTAAAGAAGAGAGGGGAAGGAGGAGGGAGGGGGGTGAAGAAGAGAGGAACGAGGAGGGGAGGGGGTGAAGAAGAGAGGAAGGAGGAGGAGGGGGTGAAGAGGGGAAGGAGGAGTGAGGGGGGTGAAGAAGAGAGGGGGGAAGAAGAGAGGGGAAGGAGGAGGGAGGGGGTGAAGAAGAGGGAAGAGGGAGGAGGGTGTGAAGAAGAGAGGGAAGGAGGAGGGAGGGGGGTGAAGAAGAGAGGGAAGGAGAGAGTGAGGGGGTGAAGAAGAGGGGAAGTGGGGAGGGGGTGGAAGAAGAGAGGGAAGAGAGGAGAGGGGTGAAGAAGAGGAAGGAGGACAGGGGGGTGAAGAAGAGAGGGAAGGAGGAGTGAGGGGGGTGGAGAAGAGAGGGAAGGAGAGGAGGGGGGTGAAGAAGAGAGGGAAGGAGGAGGAGGGGGTGGAGAGAGAGGAAGGAGGAGGAGGGGGGTGAAGAAGAGAGGGAAGGAGGAGAGGGGGTGAAGGCTACAGGAGGAAGGAGGGGGTGAAGAAGAGAGGGGAGGAGGAGGGGTGAAGAAGAGAGGGGAGGAGAGATATGGCTCAGCGCCTTACTGGAGAGATCAATAGTGTGTGTGTGTGTGTTTTTGTGTACGTGTGTGTGTGTTTTTGTGTACGTGTGTGTGTGTGTGTATGTACATGGGTGTGTCTCTGTGTGAACACTTTGGGTGAGTTGAAAGACTTAAATTTTTTGCCGCCGCTGCTTGTACTGTAAAATACACACACACACACACACTCTCTCTCTCTCTCTCTCTTTTTTTTCTCCTCCTCTTCTTCAAATAAACAGTTTACTCTGGCTCGACACACACACACACACACACACACACACACACACTCTCTTTGTGCCTGAAACCAAGATATACCGCTGCTCGTAGGCTGGGCCGGACTGGTTCATGACCTGGAAATAAGCGAGTTGTGTTGACGGGAGTGAGTGTATACCGGCACTCACATTCTTGAATATTGTAGGGATAATAATACGTTCCTTCTTGAGTACGATGGTTTCACCCCTTGAGTACAATGGTTTTTACCCGTGAGTACAGTGATCCCCAGAGTGCTATGATTTATACCCTAAAGTACCCTATACTCTTGAGTACGATGATTTAACGTTAACCCCTTGAGTACGATGATTTAATGTTAACCCCTTGAGTACGATGATTTAACGTTAACCCCTTGAGTACGATGATTTAATGTTAACCCCTTGAGTACGATGATTTAACGTTAACCCCTTGAGTACGATGATTTAACGTTAACCCCTTGAGTACGATGATTTATACCCTTGAGTACACGATGTAGAAGACTTGTTTATTTACGTCTTGCAGTAGAGTGTTATTAGTGTTTGCTTAATCAATCAACCGAGTTAATTTATACGTGTCTGAGGGTTGGCGACCACGGCCCCCCCAGTAATGTAGACTAAGTTTTTAATTAGGTGCGACATTAATTATTCATTTCGTTAATTGGCCAATTTCAATTAATCGGCCGCTCGGACTGGTAATTATTCACTTGTTACCAGGGCGAGATTGTCACCTGCCCTAGAGTTAGGTTAGGTGATGGTGGTAACCTTGGTCATATCTCTGTTGGATTGCGTCAGTATTACCTTCTTGCGTATATCACCTAACCTAACCAAACTTAATAAAAAAACGGAGAAATTATTGTAAACTAACCAATTAATCCAACCTAACCTAACCTAACCTAGCCAATTTATCTAATGTAACATAACCAAACCGATTAATGTAACCTAACCCCACTCTTAACTAAACCCCACCCAACCCCCACCCCACCCCACCCCACTCCACCTTCACCCCACCCAACCCACCTCCACCCCACCCAACCCACCTCCACCCAACCCAACCTGACTGAACCGTTTGGGTGTTTTAATCATGAGGTGAGATACAATAAGCTATAGGCAGGTGTAGTGTTGAGGTGATAACTCTACTCTTCTCCAGTAGGTGTTGTGAGAGCCGGTGTGCAGGAAGTCTCGTATCGGGCCAGGGAGACTTTCACTTCCGCCTGGCAGAGTCTTAAGTGACCGAGGGGGGGTGGGGAGAGTGACCAAGGGGGGTGGAGGGAGACCGAGGAGGGGTGAAAGGGTGAAGAAATTACACTGAAATGATGTTTGCATTTATATTATAGCATTACGGCGGAGGTAACGACACGAAGCCGCCTTTGAATGAGAGAGGGTAGGAGGGGGTGTGGAGGCAGTGGAGAAGAGTAGGAGGAGGGATGGAGTGTTGGGGGAGGGAAGGGGGGCAAGGAGGGGGTGTAGAAAGTAGGGAAGTAGTGGGAGGGAAGGAAGGGCTGTGGAAGGGCTGGAAGGGAGGGGAAGAAAGTGGAATAGAGTGAATTATGAAGGAAATGAAAACTATAAAGAACAGTTGTAAGAGTTGTGTGTGTTGTTACATGGTCGGACACACACACACACACACACACACACACACACACACACACACACAGCGCCACTCCATGTTAAAGACGAGGGAAGACCTGGTGGTGGTGTGGGTGTACGCGCCTTCCATTATCTAAGCCAGGCACTGTTGTTTGCTCGCCCTGGCACTGTAGTTTGCTCGTCCTGGCACTGTAGTTTGCTCGTCCTGGCACTGCTGTTTGCTCGTCCTCTGGCACTGTTGTTTGCTCGTCCTGGCATTGTTGTTTGCTCGTCCTGGCATTGTTATTGATTTTATGATTCTGATGTCTTAGTAAGTTGCAGACTGATATGTTTGGGAAATTAACCCCTTGAGGACGATAACTTAACCCCTTGAGTACAAGGACTTAACCCCTGTACATGTAGCTATACCTGCACCTTAGTTGTACCTTTATACTGTACCTGCACCTGTAATTTTGACCCAAGATACAGAATTACCCGCTAGGTGTAACATCTAGTGGTGGTTCAACCCTTCCTGTTCCTGTATCTACCTGTACCTGTATCCACCTTGTACCTGTATCCACCTTGTACCTGTACCCACCTTGTACCTGTACCCTTTATCCACCTGTACTTTTATTCTACACCAGAGAAATATCCACCAGATGTAAGTAATATCTGGTGGAAGTTCAACCCGGGAGCCACCAAGGGACGATACCATCTCATCTGCTCCACCTCGGGTTTTTGCTCTTCGCCTCAACCAACACAAACTCCTCGGGGTGCCGATTTTCAGAGATGCTTACGATAATTTTTTTTCTTCTTCTCGAGTAAAGGATGTGAGAATGTATCCAACAGGTTATTTTAATGGTGTAAAGGAGGCAGAGAACGTATTTGACTGACTCACTCATGTTAGAGATGAGAGAACGTATCTAATTGATTCACTTAAGTTATAGAGTTGAGAGAACGTGCATCTAACTGACTCACTAAGTTATGTAGATGAGAGAACGTGTATCTAACTGACTCATTTAAGTTATATAGATGAGACCACGTATCTAACTGACTCCCTTAACCTACGCGATAGTGTTATGAGAACGCATCTGTTTACTGAAGATACTACAATGTAAATGACACCTATTTTAACCTGATATATAATTGTACCTTAATGCTTTCACCGTCCTACGATAAAGGCAATGTTATCGTAAGAGTAATTTTGTTTTCTTCTGATATTAAGAGAAAAATAAATCGCAGGAAAAGTTCAGTTCAGTTGTGTCAGATTCAGTTCAGTGCAGTTGTCAAATGTGTTCAGTAAAGCATCGTCCTCTTGTGAGTCTGTAACACAAGACGAACCGAGTTGATTACGTACGTGACTCGGGTAAAATACTGTGGTAGGAGGTTGACAGATTAACGAGGGTGTGAAGTGAGGTTTAGAAGACAAGTGGAAGAAGGATAACAAGAAGGGAAAAAGTAGGGAGGTGTATTTATGGGTGGTTGTGGTTGTAGTAGAGATGATGGTGGTAATACTGTTAAGCCTAGTTGAACCAAGGAAAATATGGTCATCGGTAAAGCTTTCAGATTCATGATTTATGTTTGCTACCTACCCCCGTATCCCTCCCACCCTATCCCTCCCACCCTATCCACACACCTACCCACACTCTACACTCACCCACCCACACAACAACTCACCCGACCCACCCACCTACCTCAGTTACCCACTTAACCCACCCCACCAACGTACCCTATCCACACCCACACAACTACCCACCCAATCTACCCACACCCACCCTATCCATTCCATCCATCCACCCACCCGACCTACTAGTCATAATGTAAACACCATATGCCCTGTGGAATGTACCAGTCATTCCTCTGTTTAGATTCTCCACCACAACCAGTCAGTCAGTCAATCAGTCCGTGTGTGTCTCAGGGTACACTCACAGTCTGTCGGTCCGTGTGTCTCTTAGGGTACACACACAACCAGTCAGTCAGTCCCGTGTCTTTTAGATTACACACACACACACACACACACACACACACACAGTTAGTACTATGACTTCACTTTGTACTGAAGAAGGTACACCATCGTACTAAAGGGGTTAGACCATCTTATCTGGGTCAAATCACAGCCATTAAACACAAAATATCTAGACCAATAGCATCACTGAACCAAACTTAACTACCCCAAGCCTCGTGTACCTCTTAGTTATTGTTTATCATGAACCCCCCCGTGACTTCATACCTGAGGGCCGGTTGGGGGGAACTTTTTTACTTCTTTTTCGCGTTGTCTAAAAGGTTACATAGTTGGCGTTGTTGTGCGTGTGTCAGTGTCAGCTCAGTGCCTAAAAAGACCCAGTCGATTGTTATTACTGCATCAAGAGGCTATAAACGGTTTACCTGTAGATTACCGTACATACCTTAGTTTTTATTGCACCTTATGATTGAACACCTTATAATGTTACCTGCTTGGGTTAGGTGAGAGTAGGTTAGGTTGTTGGTGTAGGGTAGGCTAGCGTTAGGGGTGGGAGCTAATCTACATGTGATCTGATTAATCTTAGGGCTGGGGGGGGGGCTAATCTTCACGTGATCCTCTAACCATAGGGCTGGGGAGGTAATCTTCATGTCACCTGGATGGTCTCGGTGTCAACAAAAGTCTCGGTGTAATGTTTCGATACAAAGACTCACTCGCTGTCTCGTCCCCCCGAAGTCGAGGAAATATACAACGCAAAAGTTAAAAGAATTCCTCACGAGTTTGCCATTAGCGAGTCCTTGTTATTCCCCGCCATGGAGGATATAGGAACTCTCTCATGAGTTTCTGTCTGTGAAGAAAACTTAAAAGTGTTCAACAGTGTAATGCATCTTTGTACACATGATGGTCACTTTCTGAAGGTGTGTATTAGTTATTGTGTTCTGCTGTGTTATTTACCAGTTACGGAACTTAACATAGAGGCAGCATATTAACATTGTACACTTGTTGGTACTAACTTTTAACATTGTACACTTAACATATTGATACTAACTTAACCAACATTGTACACATACTGTACACTTAACTTGTCATCCTGTTCCACAAGAATGTTAACAAAGAGACTGTAAACATGAACTGAAGATGGCGCTTATCGTGTTATGTGGGAAGCTGCTTGGCGTGACACCTCTCGTTACCTGTGTATGCTAGTCTGGTCACACACCCCACCCCCCCTCCCCGTTGTGTGTGTTATGATGCAGGAGACGCCGTGGCCACCCACCTCTTGCCCTCACCTTAACGGGGCGGCACTGTTTGTAGGCTATTAAGAGGTTGTTGTTGTTGTTGTATTCGACTTTGTAATGTTTTGTTATTTATATTGTTGTTGTTGTGTGTAGTTCAATCCTGGGTAAAAGTCTGGTCAGTTTTGTTGTGAACTTTTTGTTGTTTGTTTGTTAGTTTAAAGTATAGTATGGAAGGAAAGCCATACATTCACCACCATCACTACCACCACCTACCATCACTACCACCACCTACCATCACTACCACCACCACCTACCATCACTACCACCACCACCTACATCTTTCTACCACCTACCATCACTACCTACCTGCATCACTGCTACCTACCATCACTATCACCTCATCACTACCACCTACCATCACTACTACCACCACCTACCATCTTTCTACCACACACCACCTACAATCCTTTCTACACACCTACCATCACTACTACCACCTACCTACCATCACTACCACCACACCTGCCATCACTACCATCACTTTCTACCTACCTCTCTATCCTACCACCACCTACCATCCTGCCACCACCACCTACTATCCCTACCACCACCTACCATCACTACCACCACCTGCCATCACCACCACCACCTACCATCACCACATCCATCTACCTACCATCACCCATCCATCTACCTCTCCATCACCACCACCACCACCTACCATCACTACCTACCATCACTACCTACCTACCATCTACCACCACACTACCATCACTACCACACCACCTACCATCACTACCACCACCACCTACCATCACTACCACCACCACCTACCATCACCCACATCCATCACCACCTCCTACCATCCACACACCACCTACCATCACCTACCCTCCCACCACCACCTACAAAGCCACCACCACCTACCATACACACCTACCATACACACACCACCTACCATCACCACATCCTCCTACCTCCCACCACCTACCATCACCCACCCCACCTCATCACCACCTACCATCACCACCTGCATCCCCACCTACCTCCTACCACCACCCACCACCACCACCACACCACCACCACATCCATCTCCACCACCTCCCACCTACCATACCTTCCACCATCACCTACCATCACTACCACCACCACCTCCCATCACCTACCATCACTACCACCACCACCAGCTGTCACCATCCATCACCTGTTATTATCTCCAGTCACCATCACCAGTCACCACCACCTGTCACCACCCCCTTGTCACTAGTACCGGCACCACTTATCACCTGTCACCACCACCATCATTTGTCACGGCTGCGTTCCACAATTCTTCTCTGACAACTAGTGACACACACTTCATCTTGACACACACACACACGTCTTCCTGCAACACACACACACACACACACACACACACACACACACACACACACACACAGTTGTTGTTGTCCAGTGAAGAAAGTGACTTGGTGTTGTTTACTTACAAACTTAACTGTTGATATATACTAATGTATTATAAGGGCCCAACCTAACCAAAGTTAACCTGATCCAACCTCACTTTACCTAACTTAACTTCACCTAACCCAGCTTTACCTAACCTTACCCAGCCCAGCCCTAGTAAATCCCTGAAACATATCTTTACTAAAAAAAAAAATAAGTTGTGGGTGACAAATGAGACAACGTGACTCCCTGTATGTATCAGTAGCGGCTCAAGACGTGTGTGTGTGTGTGTGTGTGTGTGTGTGTGTGTGTGTGTGTTGCAGGAAGAGTTGGTATTTACGATTTTTCGGTCCAGTAAAACGTTTTTTTTAACTCCCGAAACGTTCCGGCTCGGGGTATTTTAGCTAAGAGCATTTCTGGACTCTGGAAATGTATTTAACTTGGTCTAGAATTTCTCGTGGAAGCTGCCAAGTGAGCAAATGGTCAAACGGGCAAGTTGCCAAGCGAGGAAAACAGTTAATATGTCAAGAAGGGGGGACGGTTACCGGTATACTGTTAAATGGGCAAACGGTTAATCTTTGAAGCGGGGAAACGGTTAAGCTCTCATACGGGGAAAACGGTTTAGCTGTGAAGTAGGGGAACTGTCAAGCGGGCAAACGGCTAAGCTGTCAAGGGCTCAGGCGGCATTTGGACCCCTGTACCCATCGTATCCTGAAGGTGAAGAATGAATACTTTAATCTCTCTCTCTTTGCATTGAGCAGGAGTGATGAGAGTTTTGCTATTTTTATTTGAATGAGAGAGAGAGAGAGAGAGAGAGAGAGAGAGAGCACGCCATAGATAAAACCTTTCCGTAACAACATTGACAGGAAAAAGAAAGAAGATAGGGATTCCACCTGGCGTCCTCATAGTGAACCATTGCCTCTTGTGAACCACCGCGCCACACTGCCTGACCCTGACCACCACAATCTACTTACCCATCCATCCCCCGCTCGTGTGGTATTCAACCCCCCCACCCTGACCTCTGACCTCTCTTTACATCATAAGTGTCATCGTAAACTGTGGTAGTGACCGTCACACATGGGCCAGCTGAGGTGAGGACGGGTTGTAAGCGACCACAGTGAATGTCTCATAAAGTGTGGATGTTGGCGGTGAAAAAAGAAATAACTTGGTGGGCTGAGTGGTGGTGACATCAGGTAGTGGTGGTGACATTAGGTAGGTGGTGGTGATATCAGTTGGTTGTGGTGGTAACATCAGGTGGTTGTGGTGGTAACACTTCTTGTCGTATGACTCGGCAAACGATAACCTCTCACACACTTGACACACCCTGGTAGTGTGTCTTGGTTGGATGTTTTTGTTTCCTGTAGTGGTACTGTTTGTTTCCTGTAGTGGTACTGTTTGTTTCCTGTAGTGGTACTGTTTGTTTCCTGTAGTGGTACTGTTTGTTTCCTGTAGTGGTACGGTTTGTTTCCTGTAGTGGTACGGTTTGTTTCCTGTAGTGGTACTGTTTGTTTCCTGTAGTGGTACTGTTTGTTTCCTGTAGTGGTACGGTTTGTTTCCTGTAGTGGTACTGTTTGTTTCCTGTAGTGGTACTGTTTGTTTCCTGTAGTGGTACTGTTTGTTTCCTGCATATGACTCAAATCCTTAACCCTCGTCACGGTGTGTGTTTTGGACTTCCTGTTAGTGCATTGTGTGTGTACGTTGTGTATATAGTGTATTGTGTGTATATATACAGTATATATGTGTGTGTGTACGTTATCTTTGTATATGTATATATATATATATATATATATATATATATATATATATATATATATATATATATATATATTATATATATATATATATATATATATATTATTAATTGTGTATATATTGCTTGTGTGTCGGGCAGTGCCAGGTTGTGTGTGGCCCTCAGTGCCTTCTAGCCCCCCCCCCACCCCCACACCCTCGGGCTTCTCCAGTTGCAAGGCCGCACAGCAACTGTCCTCTGTTCCGCCCTGCCCTGTCTTACTGCCCTCCCTGGCCTGCCCTGACCCTGCCCTGACCCTTCCCTGCTGCCCTGACCCTACCCCGCCCTTGCCCCATTGCCCCACTAATGTGTTACCCTGCATGGGCAAGACCCGTCTCGACCCACGCTCTCTGTTTGATCAATCACCAGTGTACGTCGGACGTGTAGACTGCATCTCACACACACACACACACACACACACACACACACACAAAAGTTAGGTAACAAAAAAACCTCATTATATCGGAGTAAAAATTATCCTAAACAATTAATGTAACTAATTAATGTAATTACAAAAGTCTGACGCAGCTTAATAGAAGTTTAGTTGATTTACATTTGTAGCTTACCTGTGGTTGATTATATTAGTTTACC
Source organism: Homarus americanus (assembly GCF_018991925.1). Lineage (NCBI taxonomy): Eukaryota > Metazoa > Arthropoda > Malacostraca > Decapoda > Nephropidae > Homarus > Homarus americanus. The sequence continues at coordinate 669,852 of NW_024721643.1, read as the reverse complement.
TGTGGTTGATGTTAATTTACCTGTTAATGTATGTTAGTTTACCTGAATTTGATGTTAATTTGCCTGTAGTTGATGTTAATTTACATGTAGTTGATGTTGGATTACCTGTTATTGTATGTTAATTTACCTGTGGATGATGTTAATTTACCTGAGGTTGGCGTTAATATTCTTGAGACTGTACCTTTAACTAGATAATTTTTAGTTACACCAGTTAACATAACCCCCAAACATTGTCATTTTAGTTATGTTTCGCTCCAAGTCAGTGACCATGGATGTGGGATTAGGGGGAGCACCTGAAGATTAACCACCCCCAAATTATCACCTGATGATTAACCACCCTAACACTACCTGGGGTGGTTAGGTTAGGTTGATGTTAGGTTAGTGTTAGATTAGGTTGACGTGGGGTTAAATTAGTGTTAGATTAGGTTGACGTCAGGTTAGTGTTAGATTAGCTTAATGTAAGGTTAGATTAGTTAGTGTTTGATTAGGTTGACGTTAGGTTAGGTTAGTGTTAGGGTGTTTAATCTTCAGGTGAAATAAACTGATATTGGTATTCTTGAGGTGGGCCGCTGAGAGTGGCCTACATGACCCAGGTAGTGTATTGGGAGTACCTGGTAGGCAGGAGGGCCAGGGGGCAGGTTGGCTTCCCACTTTATTGCACTTTGTACTTCCTCGTCTCTCTTGGGCGGGGAGGGCGTTGTATACAGTTTTTTCGAGGGTACTTCTATTCTATGCATTTTCTATTCATATACATAGAGAGAGAGAGAGAGAGAGAGAGAGAGAGAGAGAGAGAACAGTAATAAGATAATGAATTGTACTTTAAATCAGAGTAAATAATTTGTCCACTGGCATAATGCGGGGGAGAGTTGCCACATGCCACCAGCTTGTTGACTAGACGACTCGCCTTCAATGTTTATAGTCACCGTCCATCACTTTAACTCCACGTACCTCTATTATATCGTTTTAAAACACTTCAAACAATAACAACAAATAAACATATAACAAGAACTACCGTAATATTTTAAGAAACGCAAGTGAAAATACAATTGTGGTTGGGATTAATGTCCGTGTTTATGGGAGCTGCCGAGGTGTGATGCTTCGCTTAATTGTATATTATTTATCCTTCATAATGGTTGGTTGTGAGGGAGAGCCGATGGTGGGGTCGGGGCAGCTAGCTGGTTGTGTTGCTCTACTCCCGTGTAACATGTCCACCTCGTTAACCGCTGTGGTTTTAATGGCTAGTTTTGTATAGCCAGACAAAACTCGTTGCTTGATAATGTGGTGACGTCGCCTTGTTCAAAAGATGATTTATTAACGTATTGGGACGCCTTCTTGTTGTGATTTCAGTGTAAACGATAATTTGGTAGAATATTATTATAGCAGGTTTTATTTCTGATTCATAATGTCATGTTAGGTGAATTATATATCATTTTTAGCTAATTTTGTATCATTTAGGTCTTGTCCTTGATTTCGTGTTGTATAAAATATAATATTTTAATATAACTTTGTGTGCTGACATTTATTTTCATGGTGTGTAGAATGAAAGTTAGTTTTTTACAAATATTTTCCGTGTTGGATGAAAGATATAGTTGTAAGGAACACACGACCTTGAAATGTTTTTCGTTTAATAAATCCGTGTTGTGTAGATGACAAAAGTTACACAACTTACATCTTTGATAAACAAGTCCGTGCTTTAGAAATTATTATGTAAAACATATTAAAAAAAAAGGAGAGTTGAATGAAAATTGTATTAAGGTAAGATGAATAGAGGAACCTAACACTTGAGTAGGTCAACGAGGAGTAATACCTTCAATACGGACTTAAATCTTAAAAAAAACCAATGACATAAGTCGTACATAAGCTGTTAATAATTGGGACAAACGTGTATGGTAGTGGGGATGGTTGTAGTAACAGAAGGGATAGTAGTGGTGGTGGTAGTAGTGGTTTGCCCTTCCAAGCAGACCACGCAATGGTGTGTAAGGGAGGGGGCTTCGTATGTATGAGGCATGCCGAAGTAAGGGATCTTATAGAAAATATGTTGAAGGAAATCTGCCAGGATGTCACTGTGGAACCGACCCTCCTTCCATTGGACGGTGAGTATTTCCATCACGGAACTTCAAACACATCCAACGAAGCCTGTGTGGACGTGTGTTCGAGGATTCTGGACGCGGGGACAGCGAGCCTTCTTTGACATAAAGATTTTCGACTCCATGGCCGTATGTCACCCTAACCTATAGCTCTCGATGCTGCACACAGGAGGAACGAGAATGACAAGATCAGGGCATATGGGGAGAGAATTCTGACTGTTGATCAGGGCAGCTTCACTCCTCTGGTGTTCACAACCTCTGGTGGGATGGGACCAAGTGCAAGATGTTTCTGTGCCAGACTAGCCGATGTCATCCGAATAGAAGCAGCAGCCCAGAAGTCGATTGTCCTCTTTGCTTAGGTCTGCATTGCTTTGCCTCAGGGGAATGAGATCTTCGGCCCCAAAGCCGACAACAGTTGCAAATATTGAGGCAACAGTCACTGAATGCTGCATAGATCTGCGGCCCAACTAACTCAACACAGCCAGGGTAACTACTTATGTATTAGGATATTTAATGTTAAGGCAATGGAAGGGCGGCGAAGGTGTGGCTGATGAGGGAGGCTGGAGGCCACGTTAAAAAAGTAGTAGTGTTAATGTGGCCTCCGGAAGCTGGCACTGTCGATAATGATGTGGCAACGAACCGACGTTATGGTGCCATGCGGGATTGTAGGTCCCGCTAGGTTCTGAGTCCTAATGCAGACCTCATAGGACTGGTCCGCTAGGTCTGTGGACTACAAGGACTTTAGCCTATTAGAACGGTAGGGGGGGGGGTGAGGGAGAGGAGTTAGCGTGTCGTAGCCAGACACTCCACACATACCACTGTGTGTGTGTGTGTGTGTGTTTGTTTATCCATACCGGTAAGCTACTGGTGTTCCGGTACACACACACACACACACACACACACACACACATGCGCACTTCATCTGGCATTATAGATACATATATAATGAGTGACGTTAATGTGATAAAATATTACATGTCAGGCACAGTTATCTCGATTATACATGTGATTATACTCTGCTGATAACTGTATGATTATTATTTGTACACTCATGGAGTAGACAAAATACTCACCAGTTCAGGCTAATAAAAGAAGTCACTAACTCAATATTTGATAACTTAGTGACATCATGTTGTACGGTGACAGTTTATGTGGCAACACTGCCCAGGTGATACGTCCTCACTGCACAGCGTCATCACTACTCGAGTCGTATGGTGTGATGTATAATGGCGGGAGAAATACGACAGTTCATTCTTATTTTAATATTTAATTTCATTTCCGACCTCTCGTCACCATCTAGAATAAATATATAACACACTTGAAAACGAAGGGTATAAACTATGTGATATAATTGGTTGATTCCGTCACCAGGAGGCGCTTGCTGGCCAAAGCTATCAGCTAAATTTATTAATGTCTGATTTGACTATAAGGCAGCGATGTTAAAGCATGTAAATATATCTTGTATATCATTTAAAACATAAGCCATTGAGATAGAATGAAAGAAGTTTAAGATAGATAAAATGAAAGAAGTTTGGAAACTATATTAGTCGTTGAAGTCGGTGTCAATTCCATGCTTTCGGAGGTAGCCTGTAGGGGGGGGGGGGAAGTGTTCGGCTTAATATATCTCTACCACTTGGTAATTATAAGACAAATTAACACAATACATGAAACTGATAAAGCAATAGATAGTAATTGATATTTTAAAACATTGGAATCAGATCAGAACACTATAACATACCCTATACCTTGATGAGTTACAGGAGGGAGGGGGTGGGTGTTGGCCATCTGGAGTTATAGCTTGACTCCTTAGTGACTCATTACTATACCTCATGCCTGTGGCCCCTCGAGGTTCAACCAATCACGGCTCAGCATTCAAGTTGGGGGCCTGGTATAATTTCTCAAAGGTAAAAAATAGAAATAAAGGACTAGTGTATTATGACGTCATCACACAGTATATGACATCATCACTACGTCATCAGTGTGTGTGGGTGGATAACAGGTGTTTGGGTTTTATCGATCCTGTAGTTACCATGTAGGACACACACACACACACACACACACATTAATCGGAAACACGAGAGACGAGGAAATTACTGTAGATTCTTTTTTCTCATTTTAATTAGATTTTTTTTACTCCCTCTATTCCTGTTTAGCAATCCTTCCTACTTTCCTCTTCTCACTTTTCTCTCTGTCTAATGGCTAGTTTACGTCGAGTGTGTGTGTGTTTATACGTGTGTATGTGCATGTAGCCCAAATGTTTTTGTACACGAGTGTGTGAAAATGCTTACATGTCCGTGTGTGTGTGTGTGGAGATATTTGTACCTGTGTGTATGTGTGTATGCTTGTTTGTGTGTAGGTGTATGTGAAAGAGTGAATTAAACATACAGTCGCTCTGTGAACTTGTTAAACAATTACGGAAACTTGTTAAAAATCAACGTTCTGGAGGGAGGGAAGTAGGGGCAGTGACACAACAAGGGAGGGAAGTAGGGTTAGTGACAACAAGGGAGGGAGGTTGGGGCAGTGACACAAAGGAAGGAAGTAGAGAGGGGCAGTGACACAACAAGGGAGGGAAGTAGGGGCCGTGACACAAGGGAGGGGGAGTGGCACAAGGGAGGAAGGGGCAGTGACACAACACGGGGGAGGACAGATACACGCCACAAGGAGAGTAAAGGAAGGAAGGAAGGAAAGAAGTTAGGTTGGTGAAGGGGGAGAAGGGAGGGAGAAAAGGTGAGAGGGAAGGTGAGAGGGAGAGAGACAGGTGAGAGGGGAGGAGGAGAGAAAGGTGGGGAGGAAGAAAGGTGAGAGGGAAGGAGAGAGAGGAAGGAGGAGAGAAAGGTGAGAGGGAAGGAGGAGAGAATGGTGGTGAGGGAAGGAGGAGAGAGAAGGTGAGAGGAGGAGAAAAAGGTGAGGGGGAGAGGGAGAAAGGTGAGAGGAGGAGAGAAAAGGAGAGGAGGAGAGAGAAAGGTGGAGGAGGAGAGAAAGAAAGGTGAGAGAAAGGTGGGAGAGGAGGGAGAGAAAGGTGAGAGGGAGGGAGAGAAAGAAAGGTGAGAGGGAGGGAGAGAAAGAAAGGTGAAAGGGGAGGAGGGAGAGAGAGAAAGGTGAGAGGGAGGGAGGCATCAATGGTCGCCTCCCTCAGCCTCTCAACAATCAATAATTAAAGCTGAGTCTGAGTGTTGTTGCCTCGCCCAAGGCCTCCTCCCTGCTGCCTCTCTCCATGCGTCACACCCTGCTGTCCCCCCACCATGTGTCACACCCTGCTGCCTCTCCCCACCTTGTGTCATACCCTGCTGTCCCCCCTCCTTGTGTTACACCCTGCTGTCTCCCCACCATGTGTCACACCCTGCTGCCTCTCCCCACCTTGTGTCACACCATGCTGCCTCTCCCCAACATGTCACACCATGCTGCCTCTCCCCACCTTGTGTCACACCCTGCTGCCTCTCCCCACCATGTGTCACCCCTGCTGTCCCCACCATGCGTCACACCCTGCTGTCTCCCCCCACCATGCGTCACACCCTGCTGCTTCTCCCCCACCATGCGTCACACCCTGCTGCCTCTCCCCGCCATGTGTCACACCCTGCTGCCCTCCCCCACCATGTGTCATACCCTGCTGCCTCCCCACCATGTGTCACACCCTGCTGCCCCCATGTGTCACACCCTGCTGCCTATTCCCTAACCCCATCATGTCACACCCACCTGCCTCTCCCCCACCATATGTCCCACCCTGCTGCCTCTCCCCGCCATGTGTCCCACCCTGCTGCCTCTTTCTACCATGTGTCACACCCTGCTGCCTGTCCCCCACCATGTGTCACCCCCGTGTCTCTCCTTTCATTCTATCCTTCCATCTCTCTCCTCCTGAATCTCTCTTTTTAGTGTCTGTGACTCCTCCACCAGACTCTGACCTTCTTTTGTGAAGAAAAACAAAACACACGACACACACACACACACACACACGAACACACACACACACACACACACACACACACACACACACACACACACACACACGCGTCAGTGAAGTTGTCAAATCCTCCAGTTTCCGTCTCCACCTCCTCCGCCGATTCAAGTCCCTCGGAGTTCCTGCACCCGAGCTCCTCAGTGTTTACACGACATTCATACTTCCCAAGCTCACCTATGCCTCCCCCACCTGGTCTTCCTCCCTAAATGCCACACAACGTAAACACCTCGAAAAAGTGCAAAAGAGGGCATGCAAGATTATTCTCTCCCCTTCCTACTCCTTATATCAAGAAGCGCTCAACACGCTGACCCTTTCGACTCTCACTGACCATCACCACGACCTCATCTGCAAATTTGGTAAGAAGCTTCTACACCATCCTCGACACCGGCTCCTACTACCACCTGAGATCCCTAGCCCGAGAATTGCTGTTCCACACCACAACCGCATCCAGCCCATACGTGCACGAACTGATCGCTATAAGAACAGCCCAGTCCCAACCATTGTAAAAATTATCAATAACTTGTTATAAACCAGTGTATTCACTCCCAGTAAATACTACTTCTTGCACTGTCACTATGTTTAAATGCACTGTAGTTTGAGCTTTTCCCCATCTAGTTATTATATATCTTATTTGTATCACTTATGTTATTTGTACATTATTTGTAATTCGAAACCCATTCCCCAAATATGTAACTGTATATTTTCAGCCTTCTGGCTGCCAAGCTCTTTCAATAAACCGTTAATTATTATTATTATTATTATTATTATTATTATTATTATTATTATTATTATTACACACACTACACCACGTGAGGTCCCTCATAACACCATCTGTGAGGGAATTACTACACCACGTGAGGCCCCTCATAACACCATCTGCGAGGGAATTACTACACCACGCCAGGTCCCTCACAACACCATCTGAGGGAACTACTACACAACGTGAGTTCCCTAACACCATCTGGGAGGGAGTTACTACACTACGAGTTTGCTGTTCAACACCTACATTAATCTGTATGTTCACTGTATGTTCCTTTACTTTTCTCTAATGAAGGCTTTTGTTAAACCACCAATGTATGTAAAAAGTCATTTATGCCCAAAGTATATTTTCAGCCTTCGGGCTGCAGAATTTTTTTTTTTCAATAAACCGTTAATTATTATTATTATTATTATTATTACACAAATATCATTCAGTGTATTGATCGCTTTTATTGAGGAAAGTTGTGCGAGGCGTCTTTGTTTTTGTTCCCCTGTTTATTTGTAAACGATTATTAATGCGTTGTTTTTTCTTGTTTGAGAGAGAGAGAGAGAGAGAGAGAGAGAGCAGGCAATAATATTCAGGACTAACAAACACATTTACGCTATAGGTAAATGAAGAATACACTACCTGGGACCTTGATACTGTATATCCCGTATCAAAACATCAAAGTGTTAGACGCGGCAAATACTGTATATGCCGTATAGCTATATAGGTTTTCTCTATACGTCGAAAACACGCTATCAAATGTGTGTGGAATTGATGCTCTGAATACCGAAAACAAACTCTGAAAAAAAAGGATTGTAAATATTGCAAACTGTGCTGGGTGGGTGGGTCTCTCTCTCTCTCTCTCTCTCTCTCTCTCTCTCTCTCTCTCTCTCTCTTATTCGACGTCCAGAATTCTCTCTCGGAAGTGTTTTATAAATTTTCTAAATACTTGTTGAAGTAAACTTTTTTATTTTAGGGGTAAATGTTCGTAAAAACTCCAAACTGTATCGGGGTGACAGCGCTTAAACCATTAATGTCAAACCTTTTACTTGAAACAAACTTAACACAGCAGAAAAAAAACTGTCCATTAGAAATTCAAGTTTAATGTTTTGAATACCTCCATATATATTGATCATAAATATTCGATACTGTGGCGGGTTGATGGCGAAAGTTTACGAAAAATCACCTGAAAGTAAACTACTGTCCAACCAAACTAAAAAAAAAAATTCCTAATTAATGTTTTAAAAAGCGATGCGAAAACCAAACTTTTACACAAAACAACTGTAAAAAAAATATCCCAAACGATTGGTTGTGTACCGTTCTGACGTGAGTGTGGAAAGTCTGTCAAAATCGCGTGGAAATAAATCACACTACATTCAAAACACATCCATCAGAGAAATATTGAATCAAGATTATTGTAAATATTCGAAACTGTGTGCCGTAGATAACAACGTGTCCTTAATGATGAAATTCTAGCTGAAATACTGAATTAATGTTATGAATACTTACTAAGCAAACTTTTACAAAATCGGTCGTAAATATTGTAAACAGTGCGGGGTGTGTAACTATGGCATTTATAATGAAAATCTTACAAAGTCACATGAAAGTAACTAACTGGTTTGATCTTCGCTAGCGATGCGTATTTGTGTTTTGTTTTTATTTGCACATTATTATTATTATTATTATTATTATTATTATTATTATTATTATTATTCTATTCAATTCAATTCAATTCAATTTCAATTATTTATTCCTTGATAGAGGAAGCGGCATCCTAGTGCTGTCACTAGGTACCCCTGTACAATGACACCAGAAGCATCTGGCAAGTGTGACAAGTATATACAGTATAAATATTATAAAGGGGCTTACTAAAGCCTAAGGAAGGAAGGATATTCCTTTAACACACAATCAATATTATTTACAAAATATCTGGCCAGTATGGGGAGGATCATCGTGTCTCCGTCAGGGGGTCGTGGAGTGGTGGTCCAGCAGGCGTCACGGAAGCGTTGTGTGTGGGGACATCTTAGGAGGTAGTGGATAAGGGTGCTGCTGTCAGGTCTTCTGCATAATGCACAAGAGCGTTGCTCAGGGGATGCGGGGATACCAATCTCCCAAGCAAACTCATACCCAATGATGATACGGGCAGCAATCACGTCCCCTTTCCGCGACCCTTTCCCGTAGACGTACGAGAGGTCAGGAAGTTTACGGAGGACAGCGTACCAGGTGGACGGGGAGTCCAGGGGGATGGCTGCTTCCCGAGCTTCTCTCTGTTTGTGGCGAATTTGGGTCCTAATCTGGAAGAGTGTTCGAGGAACAACGTAGTCAGGTGTGGCCTTGTTGCAGCCAGTCTTGGCAAGGCCATCTGCTGCCTCATTCCCCAAGATGCCGACATGACTGGGTATCCATAGGAATGTCACGGGACGGCCTGCATCCTGAAGTGTGGATGTTAACCCTCGTATTCGGAGGATGAGGTCCTTATTTTCCCCCTGATCCAAATGCGATCCCGTCGAGAGCAGACCTGGAATCGCAGCAGACAAGCAAGGGGCAGAAACCATCTGCTTCTTCCTCAGCGAGAAGGGCAGCAAGGAGGGCTATTAGTTCAGCCTGAGTGGAGGATGCCCCGTCAGAAACTCTGAGAGACAGTTTGATAGGTTCAGGGGCATCAGGACGGAAGATGTAGACACCAGCCACGGCCCTACCTGTAGCGGGGTCAACAGAACCATCAGTGTAGAGGACGACCCTACCTGGGGACCAGTGGGCGTTCCTGGAGAGGTGGTATTTGCAGAGAATAACAGGGTTCACGTGGGATTTCGGGAGCGGTCCACCGAGGGCAATCACTTCATGTTGAAAACAGGGCTGTGGAGTCGAAGACAAAACCTTCGACTCCGACTCCTCAAATTTTTATGCTTCCAACTCCGACTCCTTGGCCTATTTGTAACAACTATTTCTACCATCCTAATTGTAATTTGTATGTTGTAACCTGCATAGGTAAAAAGTAAAACACCGTGGCTATACTGCTACAGCTTTATTAATGATCTGGACGATATTTAAGAACTACAAAAAGATGATAGGCTTGACTTTCAAAGTTTCAATCAAAAGAAAAATAAATTTATTAAGAATTCAAGATATTAACTAGAAAACACCATTTACATGTATATCTAAAAGTTCGATCTCAGCATATGAATTTTGTTTAAGCTCATAATCTGATGTGGATCTAAATGATGATCCTACAATTCCTTTTAAAGTAAAGTTATATATTTATGTACATTAAAGAAATGAATACCTTATTAAGGAAAATGGATAAACCTTACATGATTAAGTTATTAAATTAAATTTGCCTTAATCTCACCAAAAACAGGTTGTAGCTAATTGTTTTGTAGCTGAGAGCCTCTGTGCAGTTTTCAACGAAACAAAATTTGATATAATTCAAAATTTCAAATGGTAAAGAAGAGACTATCGTCCAAAATTATAGTGCTATACTGTGCCTGCTACAATAAATTCATAATAATGCTTATAAAATGGAAATAAATTCTTTTAATAATTTAAGAAAATTAGTGGGATCAGTGGAATCACTGCAATGAATATGCCTGAGTTCATATATTTGTTCTTAGGAACAGAATAGCTTGAGTCGGAGTCGGAGTCTGGACAATTTTACCGACTCCGACTCCGACTCCGACTCCACAAGCCGAAATTTCCTCCGACTCCTCGACTCCGACTCCACAGCCCTGGTTGAAAATCCAGCCAGGGAGAAGGAGACGAACCAACAGCAGGGGTGACAATATCAGGCAGGAGGTCGTGTTCCTGAAGGGCTCGGATGAGTGACCCTCGCTACTGTCTTCTAGATGGAGGTCGGTCTCGGACAGGAGTCAAGTTGGTTTGGACATAGTTGCCCCGAGGATCCCGTAGAATGGAAACGGCAGTTTTTAGGTAAAACTCCTGGACACGATCCTGTAAGGGGGAAAGACTAAGTTCGGTATATAGAGAAGTAGAGCGTGTCCACTGAGGAGCCCCAAGGATGATACGAGCAGCTTTCCTCTGGATAACTTCGAGACGGTTGACAGCAGTTCGACTAATGTTGACGAGGGCAGGGGCGGCGTAGTCGACACAGGAACGGACAAAGGACTTGTACATGGTGAGAAGTACAGGGATGGTGGCACCAAGGGAACCCCTATTATTATTATTATTATTAGTTATTACTATTATTTTCTTTGGTGTTGTGTTTGTCATATTTTTTTTTTTTAGTTGTATAATGTTTGTGAGTGTTAGTAAGAGAAGTATATGTTTTTTATCGCGTGTGTGTGGGATCGCTTTGTTTACGTGTTTTTAATTAAAGCTCCTGGCTGTAGGTGGCAACGCTATTGTTCTTTTGTGAGACCTGGTGATGGCGGAAGTTCTAGTACTGTTTATGTATGTATCCCCCCCTCCCCCCCTGTCTCCACGAAGGCCAAGGGATTAGCATGAGCCAAGGTGGTGAGGTGGATGGTGGCTCATTGTTAACTCGCTGGTGTAGCAAATTGACCAATCATGCGTGGATAACGACGTAGTTAGTCGCCCATTGTGTATTGTACCGTGACATGGCACTCTAACCTAGTGCCCACCTTGTTACCGAGTGCCCACGTTTACCGAGTGCCCACCGTCTTACTGAGTGAATGCCTTAAGGAACTGGACAACAAAGAATGTGGTACTGCTTGATGGAAACTATTTATATACAACAGTTCTAATTGTTCTTGCTTGAATTAATTATTTCAGAGTAAGTTATAATTAGTGATATAGACGTAGTGGAGATGTAGTACTGGTGTTGTGGACTATTGTAGAGACGTTAGTTAGTTAGGTAGTTAAAGAATTAGGTCCAGGTAGTTAGGTATTACTTGACTATTTTTAGCTGTATATATATTTTGCTATTTATTTAACTTGTCTTTTTTTTTGTCTGTTTCAGGTAAGTGTGATGTTGACGATATGAGGAACTGTGAGTATTAAACACACACACACATACACACACACACACACACATACACACACATGTATACGTAGTTAACTATTCTCACCTGCAGTAATTATTTTCCCGTTAGTAATTAACAGTGCCCAGGTGTGTTTATCCATTATTATTGTTTATGAATCAGATACAAAACAAAGATACCAAATAATTATTGTAGATCTCGACTTGTTTATTGTAGATGATGTATCTGGTGTATTTAGGTCTTATAAGCCATCGTAATTGAACTATTTAATGTATCTAATGAACTTAAGGTATCGTAATGGGACAATTTGATATTCATACGCTCAAAAGCTATCGTTTAAGTGCCCCATTTGATGATGTTTTAAACTATCGTAGTAACCCTATTTGATATTCTAAATGACCTCATAACTATCGTAGTGACCTTATTTACGATTATGTAAAGTATCGTAGAGAAATTATTTAAGGATATAGAGAGTATTGTAGTGTTTTGTTATATTAAAGACGAGGAAGCCATTAGTCATATGAGATAAGATTGGCGCCTTGTGTACTGGTGGAGGGGAGGGGAGGGGAGGGGTATCTCCGGACAACGGGCGCCCTTCAGCTTCATGATTGACGCGACTTCAAATTGGGGAAATAACTCGGGAGATATTGTGTGGGGTAATATTGTTATTATTTTTACTATTATTATTGTTATTATCATTGTTATTATTTTTACTATTATTATTGTTAGTGTCATTGTTATTATAGTTTTTTTCCTGTTTTTCTTGGGCTTTTTCATATTTATTTCGTACATGAGGAAACTTTTACCGAATCTTATTTTGTTAACGTGATCGTCATCTAGTAAGAGAAGATATACAAGTATTATTATGTAACAAATTAAGCTAGTTGTAAGTCACAGAAGGAACGTACAGTATATGTATTACAAACCAGTTCTTTAGATTACAGCAACTTGATACAGTATGTTAAGGTCTGTAACTTCTACTATGATCTTACGGTAACTTTTCAACCTTACTGGAGACTTACACATTGGTTTTTTTTTTTAGTTAGGACAAAATGGCGTCAGGACTGTGCTGAGACTATACTGTACCTTGAGATCGGTGAGGTATAGTAAGTGTTCATATACTCAAGTTAACTTAACCTTACGTAACCTAACCTAACCTACCTTGAGATCGGCTAGGTATGTATATTAGTTGTTCATATACTCAAGGTAATCTGTATATACTAGATTAACCTTAGCAACTGGTGACGTGTGTGTCTCTCTCTCTCTCTCACTCCTCCTCCTCCACACACACGCACACACACACACACACACACACACATAGTTACCTGGGCAAGATAATGACCCGGCGAGCCTTGAGGACGACAGGTATATAATAATGTAATCAGATTGTTTTACCTGATACACCTTTACCCACGTTTATTCGGGTTATTGATAATAAGACACCTGGGGTTAATTCACCTCTAGAGTAACCACCTTTACTTAAAACTAATGTTTTCTAGGCTTTATCCTCCATGAGTCCATGTGATAGTAATTAACTCAGCAAGAGAATTCGAGGTTAAATACACTTGTAAAATGAATAATATACAACCCATTACTTACCATTTACAAATTATTCAATACTTGTGAAAGATTTTGGTGGATCTTAAATAAATTCGATGATAAAATAATACATTCTTTCACCTAGTTGTATTATGGTGTATTAGGATAAAGTGTATATTACAGGCATTTCAGTAGTAAACAAAAAATGGGGATTGGAAACTAATTATTGTATTTAGTTGAAAGATTTATTTATTGATTATTATTATTGTTATTTATTTATTTATATTTTATTTATTTATTTATTTACTTTGGGGGGGGGGGGGCATTAATTATGGTTCCCCCACACTGATATTGACCTTGGGTAGACATAAATTAAAAGGGGGCGAGCGACTCTTGTACGTGTCTCTAGTTTGGGGAAGAAATTGCGATGGGGTTGGTCACTTCAGCCTGACATTTAGTCTGTGGATATAACCTTTCAGTCTTTGTTGTGGCATTTTTGGTTAGCTTCACTTATTGTTTTATCATTGGTTATAACCTGTACTGTATGTGTGTAGTGTTATGTATACCTGTACTGTGTGTGTGTAGTGTTATGTATACCTGTACTGTGTGTGTGTAGTGTTATGTATACCTGTACTGTGTGTGTGTAGTGTTATGTATACCTGTACTGTCTGTGTGTAGTGTTATGTATACCTGTACTGTGTGTGTAGTATTCTGAGCCAACGTAAACTAGTATAACACTTTTCACCGAACAAATCTCTTATCGGTTCATTTACCTAACCAACAGACCGGGAATGATAAACACCAACTCTCTCTCTCTCTCTCTCGTCTTGCAGTTCGGGGGTGGGGGGGGGGAGAATCACGGGTGGAATCCTTGGAAATAGCGGGTTGGTGTGGCAGTCGGCCGCAGGGGGAATCCGGCCATGTTGCGTGTTTTTTTTGTTGTGGCGCGCGCGGTGGTGCCACGTGTGAGTGAGGCGGCGGTGGTGTCACGTCTCGGGCGCCGCTGATGCCGGGGCCTGGTATGGAGGCAGTCAAGTGTGAATCCCATTACTGAATCCAGGTCTTCCGATACCTTAAATGCCGATTGTCTTTATCTAATAACAAACTCTCTTCTCTCCGAATCCCCTTACTGAACCCCGCTACTAAACCTCAATACCGAACTTCAATACTGAATCCCGTTGCCGAACCTCATTACCGAACCCCATTACCGAACCCATTTACCGAACCCATTTACCGAACCCCTTTACCCAACCTCACTACCGAACCTCATTACTGAACCCCGTTACCGGCCCCCTAACAAGAGGAAACACAGGGACTCCTATTTCACGATAATGAAATATAATTCAGATAAGATTAAATAATTATCAACATAAATTAACTAAAATTATCTACATATAACAACTGTTTATATTATGTACACGTGATGGTCAAGTGTGGTGTGTTGCCGGGGGTGTGTTGGTGGGGTGAGTGTTGACGTGTGTGTGTGTTGGGGTGAGTGTTGACGTGTGTGTTGGTGGGGTGAGTGTTGACGTGTGTGTGTTGGTGGGGTGAGTGTTGACGTGTGTGTTGGTGGGGTGAGTGTTGACGTGTGTGTGTGTTGGGGTGAGTGTTGACGTGTGTGTTGGTGGGGTGAGTGTTGACGTGTGTTGGTGAGGTGAGTGTTGCCGTGGGTGTGTTGGTGGGGTGAGTGTTGACGTGTGTGTGTGTGTGTTGGTGAGGTGGTGTTGACGTGTGTTGGTGGGGTAAGAGTGTTGACGTGTGTGTGTGGTGGGGTGGTGTTGACGTGTGTGTGTGTTGGTTGGGTGAGTGTTGACGTGTGTGTTGGTGGGGTGAGTGTTGACGTGTGTGTTGGTGGGGTGAGTGTTGACGTGTGTGTTGGTGGGGTAGTGTTGACGTGTGTGTTGGTGGGTGAGAGTGTTGACGTGTGTTGGTGGGGTGAGTGTTGACGTGTGTGTTGGTGGGGTGAGGTGTTGACGTGTGTGGCTTTACCAGACCTGACGCTAGTGATTGATGACACCTCTTCCGCAATCCTTATTGTGGTTGGTGGTGGTAGCTGTGGTGGTGGATGGTGGTAGTTCAGGTGGGTGGGTGGTGGTAGTTGTTGTGGTGAAAGAAATTGTGGGTGTGTTGAATGGTGGCTGTTGAGTTGGGATCATTTTTGTTTGTTGTGAATATGGTGGATTTGTTGTGGTGCGGAGGTGACGGACATGTTGCATTGGAAGGACACACACACACACACACACACACACACACACACACACACACACACACAGGAGGACGAAGAGCCCCGTCAAGTGAAGACACAACAACTCACAATGACCGTTGAACTAAGAAAGAGATAGACAGACAACTAGCGAAGGTTAATAACAAGGGCTGAGAGGCTGGTCATGGTGGGTACACAGGGGCGTGACAGTGCAATAGAAAAACATCAACAAACACAAATCAGCAAGATTTAGTCTCCAGCAGAAGTACACGACTTTTTTTTTACTACCTGTGTGTGTCTCCTCCCTCCATCTCCCTCGTCCCCCCCTCTCTCCTTCACCCCCTTTCCTTCTCTCCCTTTCCCCCCTCCCAACCCTTCTTTCACTCCTAGAGACGACTCGGAAAGGTAGGCGGTATTGGACTGAACAGGACGCCGCTGCGAGGCCACAGCGGAGGATAGGTATACGCAGTTCCCCCTCGCCCCACCCGCCAGCCAGCCTCGGCTCCCTTTGACAGCATCGATTGATGTTACACTATAGAGGGAGGTTGACGCCTGGTACTCAAGAAGTTCAGAGGTTAGGTTGGGTTGGGTTGGGTTGGAGTTAGGTTGGAGTTAGGATTTAGAGTTGGGTTCAGTTGGGTTGGGTTGGGTTGGAGTTGGGTTGGGTTAGGTTAGGTTGGGTTGGGTTAGGTAGCTGGTGGTGACTTACGATGGTAGGGAAGAGAAAGCAGGGGAGTAAGACGTTCAAAAGGACATTACAATTACATCAACACCACCACCATCACCACCAAACATTACCTTCTTCACTACCACTACCACGTTCACCACCATCCCCACCAAACATTACCTTCTTCACCACCACTACCACGTTCACCACCATCACCACCAAACATTACCTTCACCACCATCACCATCAAACATTACCTTCTTCACCACCACTACCACGTTCACCACCATCACCATCAAACATTACCTTCTTCACCACCACTACCACGTTCACCACCATCACCATCAAACATTACCTTCTTCACCACCACTACCACCACCACGTTCACCACCATCAAACATTACCTTCTTCACCACCATCCCAACACAAGGGTCTAGTAGTCTGCCTTATTATACATAACTTGTATTGAACAACTTTTAAAAACTATCGCTGACCTTCGACTGTGTGTGTGTGTTATGACATACTGTAGATTATGGCATTCTCAGACAGATGCAATTACTCAGTGTGGCCCTGCTGGATGTGTGGCACCCTGAAGTGACACTCTGGCTTTGGTACCCTCAAGTGGCACCCTCTAAAGGCCTTCTTTTGACCTTGGCATTTGGTGGCGTGACAGCGGATAACCAGCTGATTATTTGTACAGCTATATTTGGTTGACCTCCCGTCTTGTTAACGTGACACAGCTGCTGTTATCATTTCCTCTCTGCTTTACTGTTATCATTCTTATTATTCTTCTAATAACTGTTATTATTATTCTTGTAGCTTATTAATTTTCACTGCTGTAATAACTTTGAGCCTGAATTGCCTCTTGTAATAACGAGAGAGAAAGAGAGATCCATGGCCACGAAGTTTGCACAAGATGGCGTCGAAATTACACCTAGACTATAGAGTAATTGAGATATCTTATATTAGGGGAAAAATAGTGTAGGTAGGACGTGTGTGTGTGTGTGTGTGTGTGTGTGTGTGTGTGTTAAGCTAGCCACACGGTTTACACAAGATACACTGCAGGCGTGAGTGATGATGACACCACTACCCCGTGACTACTGAGTGATACACCTGTGTGTGTTGCTGATGATGATGGCTGGTGTGGTGACGCTAAAATGGTGTGATGACTGTCCACAGGTTATCACTGAAATACAATATCACCATCACGTCATTATTAACCACATTTCTGTAGTAATGGTGATGATAATCATCATCATCATCATCATCCAGGTATCAAGTGTTTTACACAACAAAACTCTTAAGTCTTATAGAGCAGCAACGATAAAATAAGATAAAAGTAATTAAAGAAAAAAAAAATAATTTTCGGAATGGTATCAAGAAACCCACGACTCGCAGTGTTTACAATCTATCAGCTGATGGAGTTGCCATGCCGGAATTATTCACCGGATGTATTTATATAACATTTTACAGTTCTTTTAAAATACCCAGTAAGAAAATGAATGCAATTCAGGATAGGTTTTAGACATTAAGAGAACGTAGAGAATAAAATAAGAATGTATAGTCGGGTGGTAGTGTTTTCCGAGAAGGTTAAATAAATAGTCGACTCCATTGCGACACGAGAAAGTGACGTAAACACGACTTATGGCAACCTTGTACTGCCGTGAGAGGTGTTGTCGACGTGGTGGGTCTCGCATTAAATCTGGTGGTGGTGGTGCTCCTACGGTCGTAGAGGATAGTGAAGGAGGGGGGGGGGGCTTACTGGTTGGTTAATGATGGTGATGTTGTACGTGGTGTAGTGGAGATTATGGTGATGGTGTAAGACAGGTTATGGTGACGTGATGTGCATGGTGTACTGTGGGAGAGATTATGATGAAGTTCTATAATATTGTTTGGTTCATAGTTATGGTGATGTTGCAGAAGATTTATATTATGATGGTGTATAATGACCTCCCTCTCCCCCCCACACAACACACCCTCCTAACCCCCCTCCTCAATTCCTCTTCCCTTCTTGTTACCATAGCCTAGCTTTTGTAAACAGGGAAATTTCAGTAGGTAGAGAATAACGTCTGAGAAAAGCCAGGTGGAGTGCTGCTGTAAGTGTTAAAAAGTTAATGTAAAGTGTTGATATGGATGATGCTATCGGCCAGAGGGTTCTTGGAGCTGCCCAACCCTGACCCACCACTATAAGCAGCGTTTCACCCATGACCCAATTACAAGCAGCGTCACCCATGACCCACCATAGCCACCGGCGACCCACCATAAGCAGCGCCTTCACCCATGACCCAATTATAAGCAACGCCTTCACCCATGACCCAATTATAAGCAGCGCTCACCCATGACCCACCATAAGCAGCGCCTCTCACCCGACTCCAATTACAGCAACGCCTTCACCCATGACCCACCATAGCAACGCCTTCACCCATGACTCACCATAGCAACGCCTTCTCACCCATGACCCACCATAAGCAACGCCTCTCACCCATGACTCATTATAAGCAACGCCTCTCACCCATGACTCACCATAAGCAGCGCCTCTCACCCATGACCCACCATAAGCAACGCCTATCACCCATGACCCACCATAAGCAACGCCTCTCACCCATGACCCACCATAAATCCCGATGCTTTCCTTCATTTCATTCGTGTGTGTGTGTGTGTGTGTGTGTGTGTGTGTGTGTGTGTGTGTGTCAGTCAGTCAGTCAGTCAGTATTGCCAACCTCTTGACACATCCTAATCCGTCTTCCATTGGTCGTGTTCATCTTACAACTTTCTCCTCAGAATCTCCACCGAGTCTGATTTCTATTTCTGATACAGTATTTTCTTTTTTAACTTCTCCTTTCCTCGTTTTCCTCACGGCTCCCGGATTTTCCTCGCAGTTTCCTCACTTTCTCCACAAAGTTTCCTCACAGCTCCGGGACGAATTCTTGGGTGTTTTCTTCACAAGTTGCTGTGGTTGAGGGGAGACTTCACCATCGCCTCGAGCTGTTCTCTACACACTCTTCCACATAATAATAATAATAATAATAATAATAATAATAAGTAAAATCGTCAAAGGATAGAATTGGGTTGACGTGTATATAGACATTGTAGGTTATGCAGTTCAGTATGGTTGTGGTGTGGTGGGGTGTGGTAGAGTACACCTCACAACATCCCACCTATACTACTGCTTGAGGGGGGGGGGATGTTAGAGATGTGGGAGCTAAGGTCCACACACACACACACACACACAATTGAGCGTGCGTGTGGGAAATTCTAATCTAAATCTCAAATCTGGTTGATACGCCCCCAGCCTAATTCATCATGAAACATCCCAACCGCCTGACCCCCTCCCAGTGACCCCAACCACCTGACCCCCACAGTAATGACCCAACCACCTGACCCCCTCACCACAGTAATGACCCAACCACCTGACACCCCCACCCCTTTGGTATATTGTATCACATGTAATACAATAATTCTTATACTAGAACCTTATTGTATTTTTTCTGTATGATGTATTTTAGCGTAATGATAAAGACTCAATAGAACCTTATTGTATTTTGTTTGATTTTTTTTGTGTATGGATAAGGGGGGGGGGATTTTATTGCGTTAACCATGTATAGTTGATGGTGTAACGATGAAGGTGTGTTGTAGTGTGTTGGTGATATAGTGAGGGTGTGTTGTGGTGCTGGTGTCAGGGTGGTGGATGTAGTGTGTGTGATTTTGCGTGTTTTATTTGTGTAAGTGAGCATTAGGTAAAATCAATAGGGGCAGGGCTAAACAAAGAGGACATTACAAAGGTACTCAAACTATCCAACCAGGAGCGAACTCGTAACAATGGTTTTGAATTAGACAAATTTAGATTTAGGCGGGAAATAGGTAAACACTGGTTTGGAAACAGAGTAGTGGATGAATGGAACAAGTTACCAAATATCATCATTAACTCGAATACGCTGAATAGCTTCAAATATAGGTTGGATGCTTATATGAGCAATAGGGGTTGGGTGTAAACGGACTGCCCAAGGGCCACAATAGGCCCGCTGCAGTTTCCATTCTATGTTCTATGCTCTAGGTTAATTAAATTAAGTGAGGGTTAGGTTAAGTTGAGTTAGGTTAGGTTAAGTTAAGTGAGCGTTAGGTTAGTTTGGGTTCACATTCGTATGTTCGATCAGCAGGTGAAATAATCTTCATGTGGTCCCTCATAAATACCGCTGAGTACCGTGACTCACATCCTCGGTACCTGCGCTGGTAGACGGAACCGGTACTTTTACAAGTGGCTAACTACCGGCCCCCCTGTAAGAGCCTAACTGGTTTACTGAGAGACCTGGCGGGGGAGGAGGGGGATATAGAGCGGGGGAGAGTGCATTAGAGGAGGGGGGGATGGTAGGGGGTGAAGGAAGGAGGGAGAGGGTGAAGGAAGAGGAGGGTGAAGGAGGGAGCAAGAACTCAGTCTCAGGTAGGCGTCGGGTTACGCCTTACCTGAGCACCACTTGAGATACCTTGTATGACCACTGAATGATGTACACCCACACACACCCACACACACCCAGATACATACATACATACAACACACACACTGCATTTCATTATCGAATATTGAACTGGTTCTCGTGTTCTAAAGTTCAGTCAAGCATCTGAACGTGAACTTGTTTGGTCAAAGGTGTAGTCGAGAATTTCATGGCTGAGCCGAGTCATTTATCAACAAGGTCAAAGTTCGAGACCCCGTTGTGTGATTTTTATATGTTCAAAAGTTCAGTCAGAAACCTAATGGGTGATGTGAAGTCTTAAGTTCAGAAGTTCACAGAAAAGTCAGTGGGTTCAATTGAGTTATTTGTTCGTAATTTCAGTTGGAAAGGTACGTTCAAAAACTTACTTATGTGTGTTCATGTGTGTGTGTGTTACTGCATGGAATTTACCTGTCTTAAAGGATGGTTAAAATTGTGGTAGGATTGGTGGTTGTGGTGATGGTGATATTGGTGGTAATTGTTGTTATTGTGGTAGGGGTGGTAGTTGTTGTGTGGTGGTAATAGTGGTAATAGTTGTGTGATAGGCAGGCAGAGACAGGAAGACAGACAGGCTAGCATACAGAGACAGGCAAACAGACAGACAGACGGACTGACAGAGAGACTGACAGGCGGTGAAAGCAAGAGATAAAAGAACATTCAACTGATTTCCTTAAGCGGAAGTTGTCCCGGGGAGATACGTTCAGGGGGGGAGGGAGGGAGCTGAGGGGGAGGGGCTGAGGGGAGGAGGGGGTTGTAGGGTGGAGGTACAGGAGTGAGAGGGAGGAAGAGGTAAGTGAGAGGGAGGGAAGAGGTAAGGGAGAGGGATTAAAGTTGCTAGGAAGGTTATTGTTGATACCTGCCTCTCTCTTTCTCTACCTCACCTGTATCTCATCTGTACCTCACCTGTATCTCACCTGTACCTCACCTGTACTCAGTGGTAACTCGAATCACTTTGGTATTCACGTATTCAAATGTATTCAAATGCGATGCACGACTCAACTTAACTTACTGTATGTTGAGTGGTTGGAGAGAGAGAGAGAGAGAGAGAGAGAGAGAGAGAGAGAGAGAGAGAGAGAGATTTTTTCAGTACCGTATTATGTGAATAGAGAGAGCATATTTAACTGTGTGTGTGTGTGTAACGTATGTGAGTTAAGACAGCCTGTAATAAATGTAGCGTGTACATCTCCGGGTGGTGGTGGTAGTGATGGTGGTAGAAGTGGTTATGGTGATTTAATGGTGGTAGTAGTAGTAATGATGGTGGTGGGAGGGGAAGAATACAAAGAGGGAGTTAAAGGGAGGGAATACACAGAGGGAGTTAAAGGGAGGGAATACAAAGAGGGAGTTAAAGGGAGGGAATACAAAGAGGGAGTTAAAGGGAGGGAATACAAAGAGGGAGTTAAAGGGAGGGAAGGAGGGAGGGAGGAGTTGGTGAGACCGTTGCTTTATTGATCGAGTAGAAGGTAAAGTACCATTGGAAAGGTCAAGTGTTACGAGTGTACTGTGTTGTGTGTGTGTGTGTACCATCACCTGTACCACCACCTGTACCTTCACTACACATTATTGTATTATTTGAGAAAGAGTTACTGTAGCCATCGTCATGTCACTCCCTCCTCCCCCTCCCCATTACAAGGCTGTGGAGAAGGGGAGGGAGGAGGGAAGGAAGTTAGGAAGGAAGGAGAATGGTAGAATGGGGGGGGAAGCGGAATGGGTTTCAGTGCTATAGGAGCTCCTCACCCCCTCCTCCTCCTCACCCACTCCCCCTCCTCCTCTCCTCTCCTCACCCACCTCTCCTCACCCCCTCCTCCTCACCCACCTCCTCTCCTCACCCCTCCTCTCCTCACCCTCTCCTCACCTCACCTCCTCCCTCACCCCTCTCTCCTCACCCCTCCTCTCCTCACCCCTCCTCTCCTCACCCACCTCCTCTCCTCCTCCTCTCCTCACCCACCTCCTCCTCACCCACCTCCTCTCCTCACCCACTCCCTCTCCTCTCCTCACCCACTCCCTCCTCTCTCCTCACCCTCCTCACCCCTCCTCTCCTCCTCTCCTCACCCACCTCCCTCCTCACCCACTCCTCCTCACCCACTCCCTCTCCTCACCCACCTCCTCTCCTCCCCCCCTCTCCTCACCCACTCCTCCTCTCCTCACCCACTCCTCTCCTCACCCACTCTCCTCACCCCCCTCTCCCTCCCCTCCTCACCCTCCTCTCCCTCCCCACCCTCTCCTCACCCACCTCCTCTCTCACCCCCCTCTCCTCACCCCCTCTCCTCCTCTCCTCACCCCACCTCCTCTCCTCACCCACCTCTCCTCACCTCACCCACCCTCTCCTCACCCCTCCCTCTCTCCCCACCTCCTCTCCTCACCCACTCCTCCTCACCCCTCCTCTCCTCACCCACCCTCCCTCCCCTCCTCCTCACCCCTCCCTCTCCTCACCCACTCCCTCCCCTCTCCCCACCCCTCCTCCTCTCCTCTCTCCTCCCACCCCCCCTCCCTCCTCTCCTCTCTCTCCTCTCTCCTCTCTCTCCCACCCACCTCTCCTCACCCACCCTCCTCTCCCTCACCCCCCTCTCTCCTCACCCCTCCTCACCTCCTCACCTCCCCTCCTCTCCTCCACCCTCCTCCTCCTCACCCACCTCTCCTCACCCCTCTCCTCACCTCCTCACCCACTCCCTCTCCTCCCACTCCTCTCCTCACCCCCCTCTCCTCACCCCTCCTCACCCACCTCTCCTCACCCCTCCCTCTCCTCACCTCCTCCTCACCCACTCTCTCTCACCCACCTCTCCTCACCCACCTTCACCCCTCCCTCTCCTCACTCACTCTCTCTCTCACCCTCCCCCCCTACCTCCTCTCAACCCCCAGAAGTCTTAGCTTGGAGACATAACTTAGTGTCTGTCTGTCTGTATGCATGCAATGTGTGTGTGTGTGTGTGTGTGTGTGTGTGTGTGTGTGTGTGTGTGTGTGTGTCCCCCATAAATAACTAACTTAACCGTCAATAAGACGTGTTTCATATGATCCCAACAGTTGCGGTATTATGATTGGCCAATTAGTGGTTGGCTCGATTATCGCGGCCTCTGATTGGTGGATGGAAGCGTCACCTCATAACTCATTAAACGTAAAACATTCGCATAACTTGCATCAGCTCTGTGTGTGTGTGTGTGACCCTGTAGTGTGACCCTGTAATGTGACCCTGTAATATGACCCTGTAGTGTGACCCTGTAATTTGACCCTGTAGTGTGGCCCTGATAAGAGTGAGAGAGAGTACAAAAGTTGAACCACTCACAAACAATGCAGAAGTGACGAAACACAGGCCAATTGAGTGACCGTGAAGATGGTGACGTCACTCCTACCGCTTGCTGATGTGTTTCAGCATCGAGAAGTGATCAAGCTCAAACATCATCATGTGTGTGTGTGTGTGTGTGTGTGTAAACACATGAGGGTTCAGTAGTGCCCCACAGTAGTAGTAGTTTTGTGTTCTACAATACCACCTTGATCTCTTTTGATTTTATTTTTCAAATACTTGCTCTTTTATTTTGTAAGTAATATTTCAAGATTTTACTTTTTGGCAAAATGTCACGAAAATTAATTTTTTTAATTTCATTGTGTTGTGTGTTGGGGAGCGACACCCGCCATTTCCTCGTCACCGAAGGTTGGCTCGATTTTACCAAGCTGGAGCAGCTGCCCGCCCCAGGCTCTTCCATGGTTATCTTCGGTCTCAACGTCTCCGGGAAGAAGAGAGCCACACTCAAGTTAGGTCAAGGGGAATTAATGAAGGAGAGTACGGTCACAGGCGACACCCCTTACATCCAGATTCATTTTGGTGTGGACGTCGATGAAATGGAGGTGGACTTGTCTGGTATTGGGGTGAACCGGAGTTTGGTTAGCCTATATAAAGTGAGCCTGTCTGCTAGCAGCTTCGCACAGTTTGTTTTCTATAAGAAGAACAACTGTTTTGCTCTATATGCAGAGGGACATCCACTGCCGGCCATCGTTCACTGTGCATCATCAAATACAATCAACTTTTCTAAATTCACCAGGTACGCCGTAAAGTCCATAAACAGCGAGGCTCGCTGGGATATGACGGGCTCCAAGAAAGTTCTCAAAGTACCTCACAAGCCGACCGACCTTGGACTACGGCAAGAATTGGATGTCCTGCGGAGGGGCTACCATAGTTACCGAGAGATGGAGTTACTCTCTGGGAGAATAAAATCAACCGGGGCCCTCAACAAATGTTATAGGGTTGAGGAGAGCAGACTGGCCGACCTTAAAGACGCCTGCATCACCATCGCGAACACCATCAGGTTCTTTGGCTACACTGTCTCTGAGCCTAAGTCCTCCCTGATCAACCATCTTGTGGGGAAGCTTGACAGGTGTTGACTGCTCACCCACGCTCATTCTTTTTCTTTGTCCCACACGGCTCATACATGTCCCACATGGCTCATACATGTCTTACACAACGTAATATGTTCTACTGTATATCCATTTTGATAACGTAAAATAGCAGGTATGTTTCTATTTTCACCGTAGATGCGCACAGCTTTACCTAATCGAACCTCGCTAAACCTAACCTAACCTAAGCTAACTTCACTTAACCTAACCTAAGCTAACTTCACTTAACCTAACCTAAACTAACTTCACCTAACCTAACCTAACCTAACCTAAACTAACTTCACTTAACCTAACCTAAACTAACTTCACTAAACCTAACCTAACCTAACTTCACTTAACCTAACCCAAACCCAACTCCAAACTGGGTCTCCACTTAACCTAACTCAACCCAAGCCAACTCTCACTTACCCAACCAAACTAACTTCCACTCAAACCCAACCCAACCCAACTCTCAATTTCTAACCTAACCCAACCTTAAACCAATCACTTAAGCCAACCTAACTCAACCAACCACTAAAACCCAACCCAAGCTAACCTAACTTCACTTAACCTAACCTAAACTAACTTCACTTAAGCTAACCTTACCTAAACTAACCACTAAACCTAACCTAACCTAACCTAACTTCACTTAACCTAACCTAACCTAAACTAACTTCACTAAACCTAACCTAACTTCACTTAACCTAACCTAACCTAAACTAACTTCACTAAACCTAACCTAACTTCACTTAAGCTAACCTAATCAGATTACGGTGGAAAGTCGCTCCGAAATTAGAAGTTAATTTTTTGGCTATACAGTTATTAGTTGTCAGCTGAGTGATACATAGTCAGTTTAGTGATACATAGTCAGTTGAGTGATGCATAGTCAGCTGAGTTATACATGGGTGTCAGCCGAGTGATACATGGGTGTCAGCCGAGTGATACATGGGTGTCAGCCGAGTGATACATGGGTGTCAGCTGAGTGATACATGGATGTCAGCCGAGTGATACATGGGTATCAGCCGAGTGATACATGGGTGTCAGCCGAGTGATACATGGGTGTCAGCCGAGTGATACATGGGTGTCAGCAGTGTTAAACCTAAGTAAATAAAGAAGTAAACAACCAGGTATGTAGACAATAAACAATAAACCAGGTGTACTTACGAGGCGAGGTGGTGTTAGCTAAAGGTGGACCTGTGAGATGTATCACTTTTTTTTAACAGGTATTAGCCCACCCGGGCACAGGTCACTGACCCACATCGGGGCCTGGGGAGGAAAGTGTAATAATAACAATAATAATAATTAGTTCATAGTCAATAAAATTTCTAATAAAAAATAAAACGTAAAATAATAATAACAACACTAATAGTAACAACAATGATGATGATGATGATGATGATAATAATAATAAAAACCATAAAGAAACACAACATTTAAGAAAGATCAATAGTGAGAAACGATATATGTTTGTTGTGTTATCAAAGTAAGAGAAACAATTGAGACCCTGCAACTGTGTAAATGAGGCAGAAAGTCAGATCAGCAACCTGGGACTTGGTCACATATGGCAGCAGGGTCCACCATTAGACAACACATTATGCTTCCAATATCTTCCCCAGGCGGTAGTACCTCCTTGTTTGGTTGCTGCTTACTACCTACTTTGGCTTCGTCTGACTCGTAACTCTGCCCCTTCCTCAGACACGTCACCCAATTAACTCTACCTTCCCGTTTGTCTTCTTATATAAAAAACAAAACAGACCGATAAATAACACCTGTTGACCCCAGTGGTGACCCTGACCCTGCCAGTGACCCCAGGGGGGGTTGTGAGGAGACTCGGCACGATTTAAAACGATCTGGCAATTTTGGCGCCAAGAAGTTAAAAGCCTCCCATTGGTGGGTCGTGTTGGAGAGAGAGAGAGAGAGAGGGAAGGGAAGAAGAGAGAGAGAGGAAGGAAAGAGAAGAGAGAGAGAGGGGTGAAGAACAGAAAGAGAGAGAGAGAGAGAGAGAGAGAGAGAGAGAGACTCCACAACCTCTTATCTCTCGTTGGGTCATGAAACAAAAGACAAAAACACTCGAGCAGCGGAACAAATGACCTGTTGTTAGGGGCAATATTCACGGAGATCTGTGAGCAGTAATGGCCGTACACCTGTGAGGCTTAATCACCCATAATCACACACCCACACCTGGTACACGGGGAGAGAAAGTTCATTTAAGACTCCTCCCGACATCTTGAGACGTGAGGAAGAGTCTAAATGATTCATCCCAAGACAAGAAGAACTTTTTTGGTTGTATAACTAATGTGAGAGGGAATTATTGAAGTGGGGGGAAGGAGAAGAGTGGAAGAAGTAAAGAATAAGTAGAGGAGAGGGAGTAAAGGAGAGGAGGAAGTTAAGGAGGTGAGGAAACAGAAAAGTTAGAAGAGGAGGAAGTAGAGAAGAGAGAAGAGTAGTAACTAAAAGAAAGGAGGTAGTAGAAGAGAAGAGGAGAAAGTACCAGGTATTTATCATCTTAGCCAGGTGTGAGTGTGTGATTATCGGTGATTAAGCCTCGCAGGTGTACGGCCACTACTGCTCACAGATCCCCGTGAATATTGCCCCCTTACAACAGGTCAGATTCTCTCTCACACCAAACAATCCAACACGACCCACCAATGAGAGGCTTTTAACTTCTTGGCGCCAAAATCTTCATCAAATTGGCGCGAAAATTGCCAGATCGTTTTAAATCGTGCCGAGTCTCCGCCCACAACCCCCTTGGGGTCACTGGCAGGGTCAGGGTCACCACTGGGGTCAACAGGTGTTATTTATCTGTCTGTTTTGTTGTTTTATAAGAAGACAAACTGGAAGGTTGAGTTAGTGGGTGACGTGTCTGAGGAAGGGGCGGAGTTACGAGTCAGACGAAGCCAAAGTCAACAAAGTGATACATCTCACAGGTCCACCTCACCAAACCAAGAGGGCGGAAAATATTGTTATCATGTGCCGTAATTTATGAGTTACGATTGGCCATACGTCATCCTAATGCTCCAACATTACTTATATTACGTCCAATTTATCTCTTTGTCTTGTGTAAACTTATTAAGATCTTATTTCACTTCTTGCAGTGTGTGTGACCATGACTAGCAGTAATTCGGCCGCGGCTGTTGCACGTTGCAGAATGATTTTCCTCAGTTGGCTGTTGAACTTTTGTAAATTGCAGGATGATGATAAACAACCGGATGAGTTTTCTTAAAAGAATACCAGATGATTGTGTGTGTAATAATAATAATAATAATAATAATAATTAACGGTTTATTGAAAAAGTTCTGCAGCCCGAAGGCTGAAAATATACATTGGACATAAATGACTTATTACATACATTGGTGGTTTAACAAAGTTTCATTAGAGAAAGGTAAAGGAACATACAGTGAACATATAGATTATTGTAGGTGTTGAACAGCAAACTCGTAGTGTAGTAATTCCTCACAGATGGTGTTAGGAGGGACTCACGTGGTGTAGTAGTTCTCACAGATGGTGTTATGAGGGGCCTCACGTGTAGTAATTCCCTCACAGATGGTGTTATGAGGGCCTCACGTGGTGTAGTAATTCCTCACAGATGGTGTTATGAGGGGCCTCACGTGGTGTAGTAATTCCTCACAGATGGTGAGCAGAGGGGCCTCACGTGGTGTAATAATTCTCACAGATGGTGTTATGAGGGCCTCACGTGGTGTAGTAATTCTCACAGATGGTATGAGGAGGCCTCACGTGGTGTAGTAATTCCTCACAGATGGTGTTATGAGGCCTCACGTGGTGTATGTAACCTTCACATATGGTGTTATGGGGGCCTCACGTGGTGTAGTAATCACAGATGGTGTTATATGAGTGAGGTGTGGTTCCAGGCCTTCCTATCGTAGACAGATTAACACATCGCTGGTTGTTGGGTCTCACGGGCCGTTATCACTGGGTACCTGGGACCTCACTGTGTGAAGGTTAACTTGGGTACAACTGTTACTGTTGAGTTGTTCTCACTGACTTAAGCACTGTTCACCCTGTTTAACACTGGTTCCATTCTTCCTAAATGAAATAGTGAACTTCTGAGAACATGTTGATTCCGGTGGGGAGGAGGGTTCAGGAGGGGGTTGGTATGGGCCACTAACAGTTGACCTGGCTGCTCGGAGAGGAGCGCCAGGCAGTCTTGACTTTCGGTGGTCAGGATGTGTGTGTGTGTAGAGCCACGTGGGTACCCTCACAGATGGTGTTATGAGGCCTCACGTGGTGTAGTAATTCTCACAGATGGTGTTATGAGGGCCTACGTGGTGTAACCTCATATGGTGTTGAGGGCCTCACGGTGTAGTAATTCCTCACAGATGGTGTTATAGGTGAGTGTGGTTCCAGGCCTTCCTATCGTGACGGATTAACATCGCTGGTTGTGGGTCTCACGGCCGTTATCACTGGTACCGGGACCTCTGTGTAGTTAACTAGGTACAACTGTTACTTTGAGTTGTTCTCCTGACTTAGCACTGTTCACCACTGTTCACCTCTTTTAACACGGTTCCGTTCCTTTCCTAGAAATTGTAACTGGCAAGAACGTTTATTCCGGTGGGAGGAGGGTTCAGGGAGGGTTGGTATGGGCCAACTTAACAGTTGACCTGGCTGCTCCGAGAGGAGCGCCAGGTACGTCTTGACCCTTCGGTGGTCAAGGATGTGTGTGTGTGTGTTCAACGATATACCTACTAACTCGTTCAAAATGTATTTAACCTAACCTAACCACCTGACTATTCGTACGTGAGGGGGCGGGGGTGGTAGCGCTAGTTATACTCCTAGTAGTGTAACAATTAACCCATTCAGGCTACCCAGCATTACTCTAGGTTCCTAAACAACTCTCTCTCTCTCTCTCTCTCTCTCTCTCTCTCTCTCTCTCTCTCTCTCATTTATCAAGGAGGGAGGAGATGAGGAAAGAGGGAGAGCAGGGAGGGGAGGAGATGGTGAGGGAGAGGCGATGGAAGGAAAAGGGTAGACAGGAGAGCGATCGGAGGAAGGATGGAGGAAGGCAAGTAGGGAAAAGAGATGATGAGGATGGGAAAAGGGAGGTGGGGGGGTCAGGTGGGGAGAGAAAGGTGGGGGGTCAGGGTGGGGGAGGGGGTCAGGTGGGAGAGAGGGTAGAGGGGTCAGGTGGGAGGTAGAGAGGTCAGGTGTGGAGAGAAAGAGGGGTCAGTGGAGGAAGGTCAGGTGGGGAGAAAGTAGTGGGGTCAGGGAAGAGGTAGAGGGGGATCAGGTGGGAGAGAAAGGTAGGGGGTGTCAGGTGGGGAGAAAAGAAGTGGTGGGGTCAGATACACGTGTTGAAAGTTTAGTATTTCACTTTCCCGAGGTGTAGAGATTGTTCACCACACCTGGTCTCCTCCCCTCCCCCCTCCCCACCACACTCCTCCCCAGGCTTGTTTTCCCTGGGGAGGTGACGTCCCTTATAGTGGCCAGGGCGGGCGGGGAGGACTGGGGTGTGAAGTAGGGCGGGAGCTGAACCTGGGGAGTACAGATGGTGGGGAGGAGCTGTTGCTGTACACCTCCTCCCTCCCTCCCCTCTCCTCCCTCTCTCCTCCCTCCCTCTCTCCCTCCTCCCTCTCTCCCCTCCCTCCCCTCTCTCTCCCTCCCCTCTCTTCCCCCTCCTCCCCTCTCCCTCCCTCCCCACTCTCCCTCCCTCCCCCACTCTTCCCTCCTCCCCCCTCCTCCCTCCCTCCCCTCTCCCCTCCCTCCCCACTCCTCCCCTCCCCTCTCCCTCCCTCCCTCTCCCTCCCTCCTCCCTCTCTCCCTCCCTCCCCTCTCTCCTCCTCCCCCTCTCCCTCCCTCCCCTCTCTCCCTCCCTCCCCTCTCTCCCCTCCCTCCCCTCTCTCCCTCCCTCCCCCTCCCTCCCTCCCCTCCCTCCCCTCCCCTCCTCCCCTCAATCCCCTACTATTCCCTGGTGTGTGTGTGTGTGTGTGCGCGCTTCGTTGTATACATATAAAGACACAATTAACACAGAGTTTCATAATTCCTCATGTGCAGCTTTATCACACACACACACACACACACACACACACACACACACACACGACAACAAGGCCCCGTCATAATGAAAGAGTTATATCTTTATTAATATTTACTTGTTGATGACGTGTATGTTCTAACACAGCCCACTCTCATATAACCCAGCGCAACCCACCATCACACGGGCCCACCACAACCCACTATCGCAAACCCACCATCACAGGTTCCACCACAACCTACCACCACACGGGCCCACCACAACCCACCATCACACGGGCCCACCACAACCCACTATCACAACCCACCATCACAGGCTCCACCACAACCTACCACCACACGGGCCCACCACAACCCACCGTCACACGGGCCCACCACAACCCACTATCACAACCCACCATCACAGGCTCCACCACAACCTACCACCACACGGGCCCACCACAACCCACCGTCACACGGGCCCACCACAACCCACTATCACAACCCACCATCACACGGGCCCACCACAACCCACTATCACAACCCACCATCACACGGGCCCACTATCACATCCCACCATCACAACCCACCATCACAACCCACCATCACAGGCTCCACCACAACCCACCACCACACGGGCCCACCACAACCCACCACCACAACCCACCCTGTAAACATTAGGTTGTTGATGTTATACAGTATAGATTATTAATTATTTGAATCTTTTATATCTTACTAATTGTGTTTTTCTCTCCACAGGTGAGTACCCCAGCTCACGTGCCTCCCGTGGCCAGTCTCTTACAAGTGTGGCCACAGTCTGTTAGTACACAGGTGTGGCCACTTTCTGCCAGTACACAGGTGTGGCCACAGTCTGCCCGTACACAGGTGTGGTCATCGACCCCTCATCAGCTGTCAAGTAAGGTTAGACTTGGCTGGTAATGTTAGGTTGTGCAGGTCGACAAGGGGTTAAGTCATCATACTCAAGGGGATAAATCGTCATACTCAAGGGGTTAAATCACCATACTCAAGGGGTTAAATCACCATACTCAAAGGGATAAATAATCATACTCAACGGATTAAGTCATCATACTCAACGGATTAAGTCATCATACTCAACGGATTAGACTGTATGAAGTTGCATCAGCAGCTCAATGACTGACTAACCTTTTCACTGACTGAGCACTACCACACCACCACTTGTCATAATGACGACCGAGTGAGTGTTTGTCGTGAACCAACACACACTTCCCCACCACACTCTAGGTAAATAGTAGTGTTTTAAATACGTGTATGTATTTGTGTGTGTATTTGTGTGTGTATATGTATTTGTATATGTGTATGTATTTGTGTGTATGTATGAATGTATGTATATATTTGTTTATGTATGTGTGTATGAATGTATGTATGTATGTATGTATGTATGTATGTGTGTGTGTGCACCCAAAACTCATTACATACACACTTACGATCCGTCCATAAACTTACCATATTTAAAAATGATAAAAAATTATAATAATGCTCTCGATAAGACTCGTGGAATGAATGGCGTCGTGAATAATGAAGCCGATACAGAATTATACCGGGAACCAGACCAACACCCGTATTGAGGAGGGAGGAGGGGAGAGAAGGAGATGAGGGAAGGGAGGAGGGAGAGGTGAGGAGTGCCACGAACACTCATTTATTTACCTCCGCTGCCGCCTACCTAAAGCTGATACCGGCATCACTACACTCCCTTCCTCTCTCTCTCCCTTCCTCTCTCTCCCTCCCTCCCTCTCTCCATCCTGCCTCCTTTCCTCCCTCCCCTCTTTCACACCGCACACACCCTTCTTCTCACCCCCCAGGTCTTGCGACACCCACACACTCACCACACACACACACACACTCTCACACACACTCACACACACACACACACACACACACACACACACACACACACACACACACACACACACACACACACTATCAGGACCACTTTCATAGTTTTATCCGACTGTATCAGCTCAAGTTCAGATTAAGATAAGTACAGTAATAACCTCGTGTGGTGACTGTATCCAAGTACAGATACAGCAATAATACAGTAATATAGTTGTATTAAATATAACGCTGCCCACCACTACAGTATGATACAGTAAGCAGCGTTTAATTTTAAGTCATTTTGATTTAGAAATTACAGTGAAATTTTAGTGGATTTCAAGAAACTACAAGAATTATCACCAACCTGCTTGAAAATATAATCCAACTGCTTATAAATGTCATTACCTGCTTTGAAATATATTCCAACTGCTTAAAAATGTCATTACCTGCTTAAATATAACCAACTGCTTAAAAATGTCATTACCTGCTTGAAAATATAATCCAACTGCTTAAAAATGTCATTACCTGCTTGAAAATATAATCCAACTGCTTAAAAATGTCATTACCTGCTCGGAAATGTAATAATCGTGAAAATAATCGTTCGTTTAATCTCATGTTGAGGTAGAGTCTCTTGTGTAATACCGACGCCATTTTATCTTAAGTCCAGCATTAGGTTCACTCGTTATCTTCAGGTGTGAGGATAATTTAGCTTAAGAATCTTTTGTTAATGGAAAGTTGTGATTTGTGAGACAGTTTTTGATTACCCTGTGTGTGTGTGTGTGTGTGTGTGTGTGTGTGTGTGTGCAGGTAATCACAGATAAGATTACACAAGTTTTCTCGCCACCAACATATTCCTCTGTCGTGCTGCTCATAACCTCCTCATTGACCCCAGTCTAACCTAACCTAACCAAATCAGCAATATCTCTCTCTCTCTCACACACAGGTAGAGTCTCAGTGCAGTTTTGATACCATATTGAACATTACTTTGATACTTCACGTTATGGTAGGCCAATTAGAAGCGTTCACTGAGGTGGTTCAGTCTGATGGTTCACTGAGGTGGTTCAGTCAGATGGTTCACACAGATTCTTTTTTCCTCCTCCCTCCCTCCTCCTCACCGCCATTATCCAGACTCCAGTGAATGTATCCCAAGTTGGGCTCTGCAACACTCTCGAATTCGGTGTTTTTATCCGAGGTTAGGATGGAAAGGCTTACGTCCGGCCGAGTAGTGACGTGCTCCCTCGATCACAGGCCCCAGTGACCACCGGCTGGGGCTTAATGCAGAGAGAGAGAGAGAGAGAGAGAGAGAGAGAGCCTGTGTGTGTGTGTGAAGCAATTCCATACCAGGGAAGGTAGCCAGTGTTAAAATAAAGGACTTGAACCTAACATAACCTAGTTTAGCTTAACCTAACCTAGCCTTGCATTATCTAACCTAACCTAAGGTTGCTTGACTCCAGACTAACTCAGGCTCACCCAAACATCGTAAAGTAGGTTAGGTTAAGTTTAGAGGTTGGGGGTATGGTTAGTTGGGGTGTGGTTAGGTTAGGGGTGTGGTCCGTTCACATCACCACAGGAGATAAAAGGTGTAGCGGCCTTGATTGTACCATGAACTAGATAGCCGTCGGGGGGGTCGTGGTCATGAAGTGCAGTGTGGGTGGTTGGTTGGGGCGGCGGCAGGTGGGTGTGGGTGTTGGTTGGGGGTGGTGGGTGTAGCGCTATCGGGGGTGGGTTCAGTGGTTGAGGTGAGTCAGTGAAATAGGTTCACCCACCCACCCACTGATTCACTAGATGGGTTCACTCCATCACCCACCAACTCATTCACTCATTCTCTAGATGGGTTCACTCACTCACCCACCAACTCATTCACTCATTCTCTAGATGGGTTCACTCACTCACCCACCAACTCATTCACTCATTCTCTAGATGGGTTCATTACCACTCACCTGTCAGAAGGGTGAGTAAGTCGGTCTTGAGAGTCGGTGAGTATAGAAACAATAGAGAAGAGTGAGTCGGGTCGGCTCGGTGATTCCCTGGCAGGCTGCCCACCACGCTTACAGGACCCCTCCCTCCCTCCCTCCAACAAGGCCGTCCCTGGAATGCTCCTTCGCTACACCCCGCCAACACTGGAATGGAGAGAGAGAGAGAGAGAGAGAGAGAGAGAGAGAGAGAGAGAGAGAGAGAGAGAGAGAGACCTACATAGGCAGAGATGGTACAGTCTCTTGTGTACTTTGGTCGCCATCTTGCCGGCCATCATCTTGTAGTGAGGAAGATTTACCGTGTATGAGTTGTTTGAGTCGCCTTTTTTCCTTCCTTCCTTCCTTCCTTCCTTCCTTCCTTCCTTCCTTCCTTCTTGTACTATTACTCATCCTCATCCTACCCCATTTTCTTTCTGCCCTTCCTCCTCCTCCTCCTCCTCCTCCTCCTCCTCCTCCTCTTCCTCCTCCATCTCCGCCTTCACCTCGCTAATTATTGTCGTGTTTCCTATCACAGTTTTTTCATCTTTCTGTCTCTGGGTGTGTCTGTTTGGGTTGGTTTGCTGCTGTTTTAGTTGTGTGTGTGTCTTGTTTGTTTTACTGTTTATCATTGTATGTATGTATGTATGTATGTATTTATGTATGTATGTATGTATGTATGCCCTCTCTCTCTCTCTGTAGTATCAGTTCTTTTGTTCCCTAGTAGTTACACCCCACTCTGACCGCTAATTGGATGAACCACCGCCCTGTTAGCCAATAAGGAGACGCGACACACAGATAACACGTGCCATCAACCAACGAGGCTTCTTTCACTTCATTCCTCTCATTTCGTGTTAGAGTGTCACAGGTAACTTATGTGTCACAGATAACATATGTGTCTAGGCAACTTATGTGTCATAGGTAACTTATGTGTCACAGGTAACGTATGTGTCAGGTAACATGTGTGTCCAATGTGTGTCATAGGTAACTTATGTCTGAAACTAGCAATCTGGTAACGTATGTGTCACAGGTAACGTATGTGTCAGGTAACATGTGTGTCACAGGTAACATGTGTCACAGGTAACGTGTCACAGGTAACGTATGTCAGGTAACATGTGTGTTACAGGTAACGTGTGTCGCAGGTAACTTATGTCACAGGCAACGTGTGTGTCACAGGTAACGTCACAGGTAACGTATGTGTCACAGGTAATATGTGTGTCACAGGTAACATTTGTGTCATAGGTAGACATGTATATTCCTGTATCTTCACTACACTCCCCGTGGCGTGAGGAGAGGAGCCTCGCACCCCATGTATTGTGAGGAAGACCTGAGATAATTACTGGAGGCTTGGGAGGTGGAGGGAGGAGAAGCTCTCAATGTTGACCTTTCTTACAGTGAAGAGTCATTAGCCTGGATCAGTTCCTCCCCCCCTCCTTACCCTCCTCCTCCTCCCTTCCCAACCTCCTTCAACCCTCCCTTCCCACCCCTCCCCTTCCCCCCTCCTTCCCAACCCTCCTACCTATCTCCCGTACCTACATTGCCTGGGTCTTGTTAGTGTGTATTCTCTCTCTGTCTTTCTCCAAATATTTTTTATATTATTTTCTTTAGACTAAAGCCACTTTACGCACGCACACACACACACACACACACACACACACACTTTGACCTGAGACAACATCACAAGTGGTACTGTGGCTCTCTGTGGCACCTAGGTTGGCCCGACGCAGCTAACCAAGTGTGATCACTACAGCTAAGCCCTAAACTAAGCGTAATAGTTACATACTTATTCTCTTAACCGAGCGTAACCATTACACACGTAGGCCCCTAATCAAGCGTAACACTTACAGAAGTAGGCCCTTAATCAAGCATGAGTTAAACAAGTAGGCCCTTAATCAAGCATGAGTTAAACAAGTAGGCCCTTAATCAAGCATGAGTTAAACAAGTAGGCCCCTAATCAAGCGTAACACACACGTAGGCCCTTAATCAAGCATGAGTTAAACAAGTGGGCCCTTAATCAAGCCTAACACTTACTCACGTAGGCCCTTAATCAAGTATAACAAGTGTGTGTGTGTGTGTGTGTGTGTTTGTGTGTGTGTGTGTGTGTATTTTCAGCCCAGTCACAATAACTCACTCTATACATCTCATGGTAAGCCAATATACAAAGAACGACTTTACCTTTTATGTTAAACTTATGCAAATTAGGTAGCTACTTGACTTAATTTGCATAGGCGTATTTTTTCCACATTTAAATATCAACTTAACGCGATGACTAAACCCATCTTGTGCATGATTATCGACAGACATTAATGTAGGGTTGTTAGTCTATCGGAAGTGTATAGCCGTGACGATGTTTGGTGTCGAGATATGCAAATTAAGCAGTACCTAATTTGCATATATGTTCCCTTGGTAGGCCATTAGTATGATAGCTCCAGTCATCGCCTGTTTGAATGTTCGGAGACTTGATGGAATTAGGGATGGCTGTCTGTCTGTCTGTCTGAATAAAGAGCTGAAATGTTTTATGATGTGGAAATATGTAAATTGAGGCTACCAAATTTGCATGTTTTATACTTGGGGTTGATTGACACGATAGGTGTGTGTGTGTGTGTGTGTGTGTGTGTGTGTGTGTGTGTGTGTGTCCCTTTATATACTTTTACACTTGCATTTTCTGTATTATTTTATGTGCTATGTCTCAATATAAAACACACACACACACACACACACACACACACACAGATTAATTTATTTTCTCTACATCAGAAAGTAATGAATGAAACTTAAACACTCGCCTTTGACAAACTGTTTCTCATAATTGTTGTACATATTTTTCATCAGGTAATGTTTTATGGTGTTGAGGGAAGGTTGTGAAACATTTAAATCTTACGGAATGTTGAGCCTAAACATTACGGAAGAATGTTGATGTAATTAAGCGATACTGAGGCATTATCGAGAGCGTGGGGCATTATCGGGCGTGGGAGCATTATCGAAAGCGTGGGGGCATTATCGAGAGCGTGGGGCATTATCGAAAGCGTGGGGGCATTATCGAAAGCGTGGGGGCATTATCGAGACGTGGGGCATTATCGAAGCGTGGGGCCTTATCAGGCGTGAGCCTTATCGAGGCGTGGGGGCATTATCGAGGCGTGGGGCCTTATCGAGCGTGGGGCCTTATCGAGAGCGTGGGGGCCTTATCGAGAGCGTGGGGCCTTATCGAGAGCGTGGGGCCTTATCGAGGCGTGGGAGCCTTATCGAGGCGTGGGGCCTTATGGAGGCGTGGGGCATTATCGAGGCGTGGGGCCTTATCGAGAGCGTGGGGCCTTATCGAGAGCGTGGGAACATTATTGAGGGCGTGAGAAATTTAGACACCTCCGTTTGTCTGACAACATTTCCTCCCACTTACAATACTTCCTGATAGTGAGGGCCACTCTGGGCTATTTTTCCGTCGTCTCGCCACCCTCCGTCCGTCCGTCCGTCCGTCCGTCTATCCTATCCGTCCATCCATCCGCTCGCCCGCCCGTCCGTCCGTCCGTCCGTCTATCCTCTTGTCCGTCCGTCCGGTAGTCTGAGGTCGATAAGGGGGAAGGAAGAACAACTGAGATTTGTGTTAAGTCCCGGCGGCCGTAATGGACTAGACGTAGGACTCGACTTGGTTGGACGCAAGACTTGACAATCCGTGTGTTTGAAGGAGCGGCCCTTGTCGGACTCAGTGATTAATGGACTGGCAGTAGGACTTGTATCATTGGACTTATTTTTTCAAAAGTGGCGTCCCTGTAGTGAAGGAGTTAAAAGACTAATGCCTTTGAAAGAGAACTGGGAGGGACTTTCTTCATCGGACTTACTGTGAAAGAAAAGTCCATTGAGAAGCCTAGAGTGAATGTTTGAAACTTGCTGGACTTTTTTTTTAAGTTTTCAGGGCAAAGTTAGTTTGTGTGAGAGAGAGAGAGAGAGAGAGAGAGAGTTTGATTATCTTATCACTGTGTCGTTTTCTTGACGTGAGACCATTACTACCATGCATCTTCCTCCTCCTCCTCCTCCTCCTCCTCCTCCTCCTCGACGTCCTGTTTCTCCTCCTTACAACCTTACTCCCCCGTCACGCCCAGATGTTGTGTTTCGTATTCTCTCTCTCTCTCTCTCTCTCTCTCTCTCTCTCTCTTCTCTCTCTCCCCCTCTCTCTCTCTCTCTCTCTCTCTCTCTCTCTCTCTCTCTCTCTCTCTCTCTCTCTCGTATACATAATCATAGTCATTTTCTCGGTTGTTCCTCTCCCATGTATACATACGGTACATAATACATCCACCCCTTGTATACATTACTCCTGTATTATTCCACTGTAACACCCCTCCCACCCCTCCTCATGTTTGTAATACTGTATCTATACATCACGCGGTAATAAAGCCCGTGTAATTACAGAGGTGGGCGGAATGGAAGGTCAGAGGTCAACTGCGGGTGACCTTTAAGACTCTCCCTCTCTGCCCGCCCAGGTCACTCACCCTGCACCCGGCTCTGGCACTCTGCCTTGGTGGGTGGGGGGAGGAGGGAGAGAGGCAGGTGTGTGAGGTTGAAGAGAAAAACAGAATGAAGTAAGAGTGAGAATGGCAGACAAAGAGATGAGAGAGAGAGAGAGAGAGATTTCTTATCGCTCAAATATTCGTTCAAAAGTCATGAGAATTTTTTGTTTCAGTCCTTTTTCCCCACTTATCGACGATTTCACACACACACACACACACACACACGATGAATGAATGTTTAGTTCTTGTAGTGGGTCTTACGTCCTGGCAGTAATTCCTGTAGGCTCCTGTAGGGGACTTTGTGACACTCAGATGAAATACAACAGCTCGTTCCTCTGGTAGTTGTATGACTCGTGGCTCCAGGTGTTCAGAGACTCTCGTTCGTGTACAGGGATTAAAGTTCATGGCTGTACAGTACATAGTGGTCTAGACAAGTGCTTTGTTATTATATGTAAAGGATGGGAGGAAATTACCATACGTGGAGCTGATGTTTTGGGGGTAAATTTTCTTCACCTAATTTTGAAAACTTATTGTGGGTGTTATTGGTGTATTAGTAGGTATTGAGTATACATATTAAGTATACATATTGAGTATACATACTTAAGGATCTCTAGGTACTTTGAGTGTATTATGTACCCGTTGGAAGTGCTTGTGACGCATGTATGTATGTATGTTACGGGGAATGTGTGTTAACCTAGAGATTTCACGTACTGGTAATCACTAACTTGTTCTGGAATTTCTTGTAATAAGTTGCCACCGCCTGTTAGCCTAATATGGTTAATGGTATGGTTTGGTTGGGTTTGGTTAGGTTAAGTTTGGTTTGGTTAGGTTAGGTTAGGTTAGGTCAGGTCAGGTCAGGTCGCAGCGAATAAAACAAATACCTGAACAAATTTAGGGATTGCATGAAATCTCCCAATTAAACACACACACACACACACACAGAGGCGTTACGTAGCACAAATAACAATTAGATATACTGCGTAAGGGAAGTGGACACGATCACTTACATATTTCTGTCAGGTGTGCGAGGAATATAAGTCATACCTGTCCGCTATATACAGGTGTACCCACACACCTTGGAATGCCACGTATCCTCCTGTGTAGTGAGCAGTGTACACCTCTCTCCCTCCCCCTCCTCCTTCGTTCCCCTCCCCCTTCGTTCTTCCTCCCTCCTTTTTCTTCCTCCACTCTCTTCCTTTGTTCTTCTTCCCTCCTTCCCCTACCCTCCCCTCCTGCGTCTTGTTCCTCATATTACTAAGACAATCTTACCGATTTTCCTAACAGATTATATCGCCATATTGGGCAGAGGACTCATTAAACTCTGGAGTCAGACACTGTGTT
Organism: Homarus americanus; assembly: GCF_018991925.1. Lineage (NCBI taxonomy): Eukaryota > Metazoa > Arthropoda > Malacostraca > Decapoda > Nephropidae > Homarus > Homarus americanus. The sequence continues at coordinate 629,239 of NW_024721643.1, read as the reverse complement.
ACTGGAATATAAATGAGAGTTTGTTTTGTTTTTAATCCGGTAAAAAGAGGGTTGGTATGTGAGGGTGGTGGTGTGTGTTGTAGCTGGTATGTTGTGTTTTGTTACAGTAGCTAGTGTGTTGTAGCTGTTGTGTTGTGTATTTAAGCTGTTGTGTTGTAGCTGTTGTGTTGTAGCTGGTGTGTTGTTGTTTTTGTGTTTTTAGCTGGGGTGTTGTAGTTGTTGTGTTGTAGTTTTTGTGTTGTAGTTGTTGTTGTAGCTGGTGTGTTGTAGTTGTTGTGTTGTAGCTGTTGTGTTGTGTATTTAGCTGTTGTAGTTGTTGTGTTGTAGCTGGTGTGTTGTTGTTTGTGTTTTAGCTGGTGTGTTGTGTTGTTGTGTTTTAGTTGTTGTGTTGTAGTTGTTGTGTTGTAGCTGGCTTGTTGTAGTTGTTGTGTTGTGTGGTGTGTTGTAGTTGTTGTGTTGTAGCTGTTGTGTTGTAGTTGTTGTGTTGTAGTTGTTGTGTTGTAGCTGGTTTTGTTGTAGTTGTTGTGTTGTAGCTGTTGTGTTGTGTGTGTTAGCTGTTGTGTTGTAGTTGTTGTGTTGTAGCTGGTGTGTTGTAGTTGTTGTGTTGCTTTTTTTGTGTATTTAGCTGTTGTGTTGTAGTTGTGTTGTAGCTGTTGTGTTTTAGCTGGTGTGTTGTAGTTGTTGTGTTGTAGTTGTTGTGTTGTAGTTGTGTTGTAGCTGGTGTGTTGTAGTTGTTGTGTTGTAGCTGGTGTGTTGTAGTTGTTGTGTTGTAGCTGTTGTGTTTGTGGTTGTTGTGTTGTAGCTGTTGTGTTTTAGCTGGTGTGTTGTAGTTGTTGTGTTGTAGTTGTTGTAGTTGTAGTTGTGTTGTAGCTGGTGTGTTGTAGTTGTTGTGTTGTAGCTGGTGTGTTGTAGTTGTTGTGTTGTAGCTGTTGTGTTGTAGTTGTTGTGTTGTAGTTGTTGTGTTTTAGCTGGTGTGTTGTAGTTGTTGTTGTAGTTGTTGTGTTGTAGTTGTGTTGTAGCTGGTGTGTTGTAGTTGTTGTGTTGTGCTGGTGTGTTGTGGTTGTGTTGTAGCTGTTGTGTTGTAGTTGTTGTGTTGTAGCTGTTGTGTTGTAGCTGTTGTGTTGTAGTTGTTGTGTTGTAGCTGGTGTGTAGTTGTTGTGTTGTAGCTGTTGTGTTGTAGCTGTTGTGTTGTAGTTGTGTTGTAGCTGTTGTGTTGTAGTTGTTGTGTTGTAGTTGTTGTGTTGTAGTTGTTGTGTTGTAGCTGGTGTCAACAAGGAGGTTATTCCAGGGTCGTGAGTTGGATGTAATGAAATAATAATAATCACCATAAATAACCTCACATGTCACAGAGATTAAATAACTCGTCGACGTAACCTTAACCCACCTTAGCCCACCTTAACCCACCCACCTTAGCCCACCTAACCCACCACCTTAGCCCACCTTAGCCCACACCTTGGCCACCTTCCCACCACCTTAGCCCACCTTACCCACCCACCTTAGCTCACCTTAACCCACCCACCTTGGCCACCTTAACCCACCTTAGCTCACTTTAACCCATTCAGAGGTAAGGGGTTACTATTGGGTGGATAAAAGCGTAGGAGGAAGAGAAGGAGAGGGAGAAGAGGAAGAGACAGATAAAAGAATGGAGAGAAATGGGAGGTAGAAGGAGGAGAAAGAGGAGACAGGCGAAGAGGAAGAAACAGGAGGAGAAGAAGAGAAGCGGATAAACAGAAAGAAGATGAGCAAAACCTCGACTTGAAACAACAAACACGAACGTCGAGTTACGTGACTACTGTATACTCAGGATAATTTAAACTCATAAAAAAATAGTAAAATAAATCCTAATAAACTCGCTGTTAATAATAAAAATTTTTTAAAAATAACATTAAAGTGATTGATTTTAATGGAATTTATAAATAACAAGAGGGATAAAAAAATAAGGGGTGTTTTGTACTAGGTGGCAACTGTTTTTGTTCCCGCCTTTATGATGTTGGGTGGGAAGAAAAGCGCGCCAAGTTAATTAGTGTGTTGCTGGCTGTTAGTATTGCATAGTAAGTGTTGTTTGGTTGTGTTTAAGGGCCGCTCGGGGATTGCTGGAGGATATGACGTAAGAGAGGAGGGAGGGAAAGCTGACTTGCGCGGAGGGAATCAGGTCACTGTGTTCACTGAAGGGTGTTCCCTATGTGGTGGCGTGACCAGTTGATGACGTCACCTCGCGCCTCTATGGGTCAATATGGTGGAGACAAATATAAACACGTGATTGTTTTCGTGGGTGTGACATAACCTGGTGTTTTGTACGTGTGTCAGTCCGTGTATGTATGTACGTGTGTTTGTGTATATGTGCCTGTGTGTATATATAAGTGTATGTACGGGTGTCTATGTATGTGTAGATATGTATGTGTGTGTTTGTGTGTCGGATCCATTTCCTGTTTGAAGATAGAGAACTGAAATTTGGTAGGGAGGTGCGGGTGCGAGGGATGACAGTACACACTCCCCTGTCCCTCCACCCCTGCTGCTATAACGAGACAACAGGTAACAGGTAGTCAGAAGGTGGCCTCGTTATCTGATCGTCCACTGTCATGACCTTGACATACTTGTGTATCTGTTGAAGGAAAATTTTCTGGAGTCATGTGTGTGTGTGTGTGTGTGTGTTTTACTGCTCTCCTCAGTGTGGTTTAAGAAATGATGGGGTGATTATGAGGAGGTTTTATATAAGGATGGTTTAAGTGTGTATTGATCGTACACCCGCCAGCACTGAGCAGCTGTGGGTGGATGGATAATAACGCGTCTGGCTGCCACCCAAACTGTCGCACTTCGCAGGAGAGGATAACACTGAAGGGGAAACTAATAAACAGCAGTGAGTAAGGACTTCGGCACCTACTACAGTAGAGGTACACCGTGTGCCTTGTTCCTTCGGCTGCGTACGGTTCTCTCCTTCTCCTCTTTCTCCTCTTCCTCCCCTCCTCTTCCTCCCCTCCCTCCTCTCTACTTCTCTTCCTCCTCCCCCTCTTCTTCTTTCTCCCTTCCTCCTCCACATATTCCTTTCTCCTCCCTCTAGGCCCAAGCGACTTCCTTCCCACGCTAAAGGAACATTATGGTCGTTACAGCTTTTAACAAATTCTTTTTTTTAAAGAATGGAAAAAGCGACGGAGAGAATGTTAAAAAAATAATAAAATGAGCGGAAGTTGAAGTGCTGGCAGGAGTATAGTTGAGGTGATGTTACTCTCAACTGTCTCCTCAAACCTCCTCCCTACCTCCAGCCCTCTCTCCTACCTCCATCCCTCTCTCGTACCTCCACCCTCCTCTACCTCCCATCCTCCCCTACCTCCATCCTTCCCTCCTACATCATCCCTCCTCCTACCCCATCCCTCCCCTACCTCCATCCTCCCTACCTCCATCCTCCTCCATCATCCTCCCTCCCATCTCCCTCCTACCTCCATCCCTCCCTCCTACCTCCATCCCCTCCTCCTACCTCCATCCCTCTCTCCCCCTACCTCCATCCCTCCCCTCCTACCTCCATCCCTCTCTCCCTCCTACCTCCATCCTCTCCCTCCTACCTCCATCCCTCTTCCTCTCACCCCCCCAGATAATCTTGTATGGATCACCGTTTGAAGAAAATGTGTTCTGGTAACTTTTTCGGTCCCCGTCTTACTCTCCCTGATTAGGTGAGAGTTTCTCCCTTAGTCAGCAAGAGATCTCGTGGAGAATTCGGTTTCAGTTTCTCAGAGTGTCTTACGTGAAGTTCTTGAGATAAAGGAAAGGTCTCTCGTATCTCGCTGACTGTCTCAAAGGTGGAGGGAAAAGATGTCGTTAAGATTACACTGAGACTCGACCCTTAACTGTTATGTTCTAGTGTTACGATTTCCTGAGTGTCTAATGGGCCCCGGTTCTATGAGACCTGGTTTTAATGGGCCCCTGTTCTATGAGACCTGGTTTTAATGGGCCCCGGTTCTATGAGACCTGGTTTTAATGGGCCCCGGTTCTATGAGACCTGGTTTAATGGGCCCCGGTTCTATGAGACCTGGTTTTAATGGGCCCAGTTCTAGAGACCTGGTTTTAATGGGCCCGGTTCTATGAGACCTGGTTTTAATGGGCAGATTCTATGAGACCTGGTTTTAATGGGCCCCAGTTCTATGAGACCCAGTTTTAATGGACCCCAGTTCTATGAGAGACAGTTTTAATGGGTCCCAGTTCTATGAGACCCAGTTTTAATGGGTCCCAGCTCTATGAGACCCAGTTTTAATGGGCCCCAGTTCTTTGAGACTCAGTTTTAATGGGCCCCAGTTCTATGAGACCCGGTTTTAATGGGCCCCGGTTCTATGAGACCCAGTTCCAATGGACCTCCTCAGTTCTAATGGCCCCATCAAATCTTGAGAACCCATTGGACCTAAGACTGAGAACCCATTAAGATCTATTAGCCCCGGGAACCCATTAGCACTAGGAAGCCATTTGAGCGTCAGCAGTTGGAATGGAGTCGATAGGGCGGCTGGTGTGCACAAGATCAGTGTTAGCTTTAGTGAGGAGAGAGGAGGTGGGTGAGTGAGGGAGATGTGGGAGAGTGAGAGGGTGGGAGAGTGAGGGAGAGGTGGGTGAGTGAGGGAAAGGTGGGAGAGTGAGGGAGAGGTGGGAGAGTGGGACAGGATGCTCGGTCTTGATACCTACTGGGGGAAGATAGTGTATCTTCTATACACTCACCATTGACCTCTCTCTCCCTCCTCCCTCTCACCTCCTCCTCCTCCTCCCACCTCTCCCTCCCCTCAAGATTGTCTCACACACTACCTGATCCACACACACACACACACACACATACTAGTTATAAGGGAGATAGTCTTGTAAACTTGTGTGTGTCAGTTATCAGGTTAGGTTAGTTCGGGTTAGGTCAGGTTAGGTTAGGTCAGGTTAGGGACAACTACTCGGCTGCTCTCACAATGCGTACAGATTCCACCTTTACCTGGTCCTAGTAGGGTGTTGGAGTCTAATTTTCATCCGGTGTTAGTGGGGTCTTCACAGTGGTCTTGTGTTAGTGGGGGTCTTCACAGTGGTCTTGTGTTAGTGGGGGTCCTCACAGTGGTCTTGTGCTAGTGGGGGTCTTCACAGTGGTCTTAGCTGGTGAGGTCTACGTCGGCTGTTTCCGTTATTTTCGTGTTGAATTTGTCACTTTTATTAACTGTGGGTTGATCGTCAATGTGTTCAATGTATGTATGTATGTCAGGCGCTCCTAATAGCAATGTATGTATGTATGTATGTATGTATGTGTATGTATGTATCAGGCGCTCCTCAGTTACACTTAGCTGACTCGTCGTGTGAGCTGCAGGCCTGCTAACCTAACCTAACCTAATCTACCTAACTAACCTTCACCTAACTAACTTACTAACCTTAACTTCTACCTAACCTAATCTTCACCTGTCAGACATACGTGAGAAGGAGGTAATTCAGTGGACAGTAGAAGAGACTTGTCTATGGTGGGGAGAGTGGTGGTAGCAGGAGGGATGTCGATGAAAGGGGAAGTGTGTTGTGAGGAGGAGGTGGTATGCAGAAGGTGAAGACGAGGAGGAGGAGGCAGCAAGCAGTCCACACACACACACACGACCCTGTTATCTCACCTCCATCACAAGGTAGGTAATGGAGGTTCCACTGATGGATCCACCGCTCTCTCACCCTCCTCCACAAGTAACCATTTTCCCTCACACAGCTCTCAACCTTATCCCCAAGACACAGAAATACATAATACATTCACATATACTCAGCATGTATTTTATCCCCAGCAGGAGGTAGAAGTCTCATCCCGCCGTACAGGTAGAAGTAGTAAGAAATTCCTGAAGGTGTAAGAGAGTGTTGGTAACCTGGGCACAAGTTTCATTTGATCTCTATCTTTTTTTAAAACACTTACGATAATTTCATCTTAGATCCCGTGGTCAGCCCAGCCTGGTTTATTGACACTTAACACAGCCCGGAGGGAGAGATAGGCGGCCCCCCTGCTCTGCCCACAGCCCTGAGAGATGTACCCTAACTCTCCCTTCAGGAAAACGACAGAATTTTAAGCAGAAACTATTGAAAATTTATCAGATATTTTGTGTTTATATTTTCTTCTCGAATATATATAATAGTTATACAAATTTACATTAATTCAGTATATATTGCAGAGAGATAATACAGGTATACAAAGGTGTACTTAATTAGTGTAGGTATATGAACAGTACAGGTATACAAAGTACCTAGAGAGTGAGAGCATTAATAATCATATACAAGAGATGAGTAATTTTTTTTTTAACACACTCCACCTGTCGGGTCGTTTGAGATCTTGGCTTTCGTAATGGCGACTAGGGAACCATCTAGGGTATATCCTCTTGGTGATATAAACCCTTCTTTAAATTTACAACCAAATCCCTCCATTCGTTCAAAAGTTTACACAAGCGGTAAGGAAATATTTGACGGAGTAACTAACGGGTGGAAGGAGAAAGCAGAGTGATAAGAAGAAAGTCACTCTTATATCTTATCTTCAATACCCAAACATGGATTAATCTCGTCGGGTACGTTAGGGTATAAAATAAACTACCCGAATACGTAAGTTGTAATCCCCCGTGTTTACCAGCCACTTAATGTCTCTCCTCAGCTATCAAATCCTGTTTTCTGTTGCGTCGTCCATTAAAACCAACGTAACTATCACAAAACATTAAAGACGTAAAGAAAATGTAAGCTGTTTTGATGCGGAACTATTCAGAATCATCAGGCGTTTAATTTGTTTTTTTGTTGTAGGTTAATTGAAGCTATTTAGTCATCATAAAACAGAGGATGTAGAAGAAAACGATATATATATTTGAGGGGATACTATTCAGAATCTTTAGTTATCGTATGCAAGTTTGTTTTTCGGATTTGTTTTATATATTGTAAAATGTTGCTGGTGAGGATAAAATGGTGTGAGAAGTGACGTTCAGATGTGTGAGGGGTGAGGCTCTTGAGGGGTGAGAAATGAGGAGGAAGAGACGTGTAACCATAATCATAAGTAATAAAAGTAATAGCAATAATAATAATAAAACTACAATTAACAACACAAATAATAGACATGAAAACAATAGAAATAAATAGGATAATGAAAAAAAATGCGGAAGATGAAGTAATAGTGAAAGACAGGTTAAAATAGTGTATAATTAAGTGAATAAATGAGAGGAAGGAGAGAGAAAAACACCAAGGAAGGGGGGGGGTGAAGGACACACTAGATGTTTGGAAAAATGGCAACCAGGAAGGGACGGTGTGAGTTAATGAGTGGACGTTCAGGGAGATTTAGGGAAGGTCGTGCTGATCAGGGGTGAATGGAGGGAAAAAAGGGGAAAAAAAGAGTGTGTCCTCTGTCTGTCTGTCTGTATGTGCACGTGTTTGTTTTCAGTCGTCCTGTATTTCACTGGAAAAGATTTAGTGGCATTGGGTGACTCTAGTATTGAGACCTTTGAAGGGATTGGAGGACCCAGCAGGGTCTGTGGGGGGGGGATTGAGTGACCCTCCAGCAGGGTCTTGGGGGATTGAGCACTCCAGCAGGGTCTTGGGACGAGGACCTCCAACAGGGTCTTGGGGGGATTGAGTGACTCCACAGGGTCTGGGGACGGGAGGACCTCCAGTGGTGGCCTTGGGGGATCAACATGGAGAGGCTATAATCTCATCCTCAAAGATTGTAAGAATTACGGAGAGAGAGAGAGAGAGAGAGAGAGAGAGAGAGAGAGAGAGAGAGAGAGAGAGAGAGAGAGAGAGAGAGAGAGAGAGAGAGAGGAGAGGAGGAGAGAGAGAGAGAGAGAGAGAGAGAGAGAGAGAGAGAGAGCCTTGCATGGAGGGGAAGGAAAGAGTGAGCAAATGAAATAAAATTTTCAAATGGAGGGAGGAAGAGAGGGAAGGAATGTGGCAGGAGGGAGTGTATAGGGAAAGGGTGGGATGTGACAGACAAAGAAAGAGGGGAGGGAAGGAAGGATGAAAGCAGAGAAGAAGAGAAAGGGAGAGCGAATGAGGAATGTAATCACCGACGGAGGATGAATAGAGAAGGAGTGAGGGAGGGAGGATGAATAGAGGAGGGAGAGAGGATGAATAGAGGAGGGAGAGGAAGGGAGGGAGGGACTCTACTGATGATTAAGTTAACCAAGTTTCTGCCGCCACCATTAATAACTCTCTCTCTCTCTCTCTCTCTCTCTCTCTCTCTCTCTCATCATGACTGTTTTTCGTCCTGTCTTGTCTGCCTGTGTGTGTGTGTGTTCCCATAATAACTCGAGATCGGGTTTACGGATTTGCACCCAACTTGGCCGGCTTGATCAAAATCTAACAGGGTCAACGTGATAAACTTTTGGTGCAGATCCCTCCCAAACTGACCAAATGTCCATGGTAACGGTTCGAGCACTGACATAGGACACTCTGGGCATTAAAGAAAACGGTGATATAAGACAGTTTTCAACGGTGACTAAGTTATATTACAGTATTTCTTATTATTATTGTTATTCCCAGTGAAGTGAGGAGAGGTGGGCCCACACACCTGACTAGGCTATATATATCACCAATACTCCATATCGGTGGAGGAGACGTGTTGAACTGTGGTAAAATGGTGTGGCATTTACTGATGTGGACGAGTCTGCTGCCATGAGTGTGATAGTGACAACAATATTCATGATAACACTAAAGGATATAATAATAATAACAATAATAATGATGATAATAGTAATAATAATAATAATGTATAAAAAGTATAATAAAGATAACATGAATATATATATACATCATCTTGGCGACTATAAACTCTTTGCGTTCTTCCGACTCTGTAAATTAATATAGTTACCGCTGTAAACTGTCTCCTGCCATCGTTTTCTTTAAGCCTTGAAATACTCTGATATTATAGCGTGAACCTTGGCCCCGGCAACACGTTTAGCACTTCTTAGCCTGAGGGTTTATCAGGTGGACCTTGTCATATATTGAACAACCCTGACAAGTTTGGTGCAAATTTGTAAATCCATTCTTGAGTTATTTTAGAGACAGACAGACAGGACCGAAACAGCACCCTATTCCAGTACAGAACTTGTTACAACCATGTTAGTTCAGACAAACCACCAATACACACACACACACACACACACACACACAGTATATTTGGTTGTGGACAAATACTTATCATCTAACTTGTGTTTATTTTTTAAGGGGTAACTTCTTAAAAAAAAAAACCCTACAAACTACTCCTACGTCCATGTTATCTGACGGTCTGGTTCACTTATCTCACATTCTCACTTCTGGAGAAGACGCCAGCTGTTTCCTGGTAGCCCCAGTTATCGTACCGCAACCTGAGGCCCCTCCCCCTCTTCAAGCATCAATCAATACAACTGGCTAGTGCCTCCCTGCCAGCCGTACAAGGTTACGTTGTTCACTAAAAAGAACCGTAATATTGATTCAAGAATAACCAAATTTGTGTGCGTGTGTGTGTGTGCGCGTGTGTATAAGACTTATGTATATCCTGTAGTTTGTGTGTATAGTATATTGTGCGAGTTATATGCTTGTATATTGCATCTGTATGTTTGTGTGAGTTGTATGTGAATGTATGTACGTATATTGTGTGTGTATGTTCTTTGTGTTTGAGAGAGGAAGTTGTATATGTGTATTTCTGTTGTGTGTGTGTTTGTTTGTTCTTTCCTATACACACGTTATCTAGTCAGTGTTATTTTATCATCGAATCACAAACACAACAACCACATTACTCCATCTTTTCTGTTTGTTTGTTTTTACTTGTATTTTGTTCAAGGATGAAGAATCACACTTCCCTTTATTTTACAAGGACAACTTTGTTCAAGGACACTCCAGTAATTTTTAAAGTATTTTCAAGAACAGCGATCGATTTTTCAAACTTTTTTTCAGTGACAACAAAGCTCTTTTGAAGCCTTTTCAAGAACAGAAGAATTTTTAAGGCTTTTTCCAGGGGCAACGAACTTATTTTTATGTTGTTTTGAGGTAGTGAATCACTTTACCAGACCGTAAGAGATTTCTGAGTCTTTTCCAGAACGCTCAGATATTTTCCAAGATTTTTCCAGGATGGTAATATATTTTCAAGACTTTTTCACGACGCTGTGGTATTTATCTCAGCACCGCCACTACCAAGAGGAAACGGTTGTCATCCTCACCAATACTGAAAGGTGCCAGACTTCTTGATCAATAGGAAGTGTCTTGAGGTTGATGAAAGAAGGAAAATGGAGTTTTTATTTTTTTTAGCTAAGTATCCCCTTTCGTGTGTGGGTGTGTGTGGTTTCTACCCATTTTTACACACACACACACACACACACACACACACATTCACCTTGAGAATAATAATAATTATTATTATTAATTATTATTATTATTATTATTATTATTATTATTATTATTATTATTTTTATTTTTATTTTTATTTATTTGCTACCACACCCACACTGCCTCGCCCTCTCTGCAACACCCACGCTGCCACGCCTCGCCATCACTGCAACACCCACGCCACCACGCCCAAAAGCGGCTCTGACCTTTGACATTAGAAGCCTCCTGACCCACTGACGCTTCCTCCTGACGCAGCTCCGCCGAGAGTCGCAAGGTGGGGCGAGGAAGGAGGGGGGGGGGGCAGAGATGGAGTTGATATAGGAACACACACACACACACACACACCTACCTACACCTACCTACACCTACCTACACACCACGTACACACCTACTTAAACACACACACACGCACACAGACTCACACACGGGGACTTCGGTGGCGTTACTACACATACTTTACACGGGAGTAAATCGTCCCGTATTTGGTCTGTATCTCATTCCTTTCCTCAATGTAAACAAACTGCGCCGTAAACAAGCTCGCTGAGTGGCACGAGTTATGTCACTTGTTTGTTTGTTTATTACTTATTTGTTTATTTATCGCTTTATTATTACTTGTTTAAATTTTTTTTTTTTTACTTATTTGAATTTTTTTTTGTTAATTTATTTGTTTACAATTGACTGGTTTGGATGGAATTGGCTTTTAACTTAATCTTGTCTCTACATATGTCAGCCAGTGTTAAGAAATGTCAGCCCAGCGTTACAGAAATGTCAGCCCAGCGTTACAGAAATGTCAGCCCAGCGTTACAGAAATGTCAGCCCAGCGTCTTGATAAGTGTGCAGGAAAGGCCCCAAAGAAGTTAACGAGGCAGACGACCCCCAGGTGAAGACGATGGCTTGTGTCACTCCCTGGACCCCGTGACACGTCCCCACCCCAGGCAGCTAGGACACGTCACACACTCCCATCATAAGGACGATTCTCCCTTCCTCACCCCACACGTTCGTTGATCTTCTGGGGGGAGGTGTGGGATGGCACTTTCTTCTCCTTCGTGTGGTTGGCCAGCTGGTTTTATGGGTGGTTGTCTAGACGTATGATTGGTCAGTGAAACCCAGACGGATGAGCAGTTTTATTGTGTGTGTGTGTGTGTGTGTGTGTGTGTGTGTGTGTGTGTGTGGTGAGTATGTGTGGGTGGTGAGTATGTGTGGTGGTGTGTGGGTGGGTGGTGAGTGAGGTGTGGTGGGTGGTGGTGGTGTGTGGGTGGTGTGGTGGTGGGTGTGGTGGTGGTGGTGACTGTGGGTGGTGAGTGGTGGTGTGGGTGGTGAGTGGTGGTGGTGAGTGTGGGTAGTGGTGGTGGTGAGTGAGTGAGTGTGGGTGGTGTGTTAATGGTTGAAGAGATTCAGTCAGAAGTGAGGTGAAGTGAGAGTGGATGAAGGTTGAAGGGAACATACAGATGCCTCCTCTTCTCTCCTCCTCCTCTTCTTCAACCTCCTCCTCCTCCTCCTCCCCTCTTCGTCAACCTCCTCCTCCCTCCTTCTTAGCCTCCTCCTCCTCCTCTTCTTCAACCTCCTCCTCCTCCTCTTCTTCAACCTCCTCCTCCTCCTCTTCTTCAACCTCCTCCTCTACCTCTGCATCTGTAGTATTCTTTGTGAAACTTATATGTCTGCCATCTTCATCATCCCTCATTTCCTTCTGTATTCTGGGGTGAGCTTGGGGTAGCCATTTTATACTCGGGTCGTATATTAGGGCTAGTCGTATATTGGGGGTCGTATATTAGGGCTAGTCGTATATTGTGGGTCGTATATTAGGGCTAGTCGTATATTGGGGTGTTTCTAGTCGTATATTAGAAGATCCATGTCATAGGAGCTAATCTCGTATATTGGGGTCGTATATTAGGGCTAGTCGTATATTGGGGGTCGTATATTAGAATAATAGTCGTATATTGAGGTCGTATATTAGGGCTAGTCGTATATTGGGGGTCGTATATTAGGGCTAGTCGTATATTGGGGAGATGGTCGTTCATAGAGGAATGGTATATGGGGGTTCGTATATCTGGGGGTCGTCTTATATAAAGGGATAGTGCTAGTAGTTGTAGTCGTGTATAGAGAGATGGTCGTATATCGGGTAATGGTCGTTATACAGTAATGAACGCAGGTGCTTCAGTGGCCGGGGTCATTAAACCAATATTGTGTGTGTGTGTGTGTGTGTGTGTGTGTGTGTGTGAGATGATAACATGATAGAGAATGTTGTTTATAGTTTGAGATGATGATAACATGATAGAGAATGTTGTTTATAGTTTGAGATGATGATAATATGATAGAGAATGTTGTTTATAGTTTGAGATGATGATAACATGATAGAGAATGTTGTTTATAGTTTGAGATGATGATAACATGATAGAGAATGTTGTTTATAGTTTGAGATGATGATAACATGATAGAGAATGTTGTTTATAGTTTGAGATGATGATAATATGATAGAGAATGTTGTTTATAGTTTGAGATGATGATAATATGATAGAGAATGTTGTTTATAGTTTGAGATGATGATAATATGATAGAGAATGTTGTTTATAGTTTGAGATGATGATAACATGATAGAGAATGTTGTTTATAGTTTGAGATGATGATAACATGATAGAGAATGTTGTTTATAGTTTGAGATGATGATAATATGATAGAGAATGTTGTTTATAGTTTGAGATGATGATAACATGATAGAGAATGTTGTTTATAGTTTGAGATGATAACATGATAGAGAATGTTGTTTATAGTTTGAGATGATGATAACATGATAGAGAATGTTGTTTATAGTTTGAGATGATGATAATATGACGATGAAGTGTGTGTGTGTGGGAGGGGAGTATTAGGGGCGTCGTAGATGTTGGAGGTAGGGAGGGGACGGAGGCGTGAGGGACACTCCACCTGGTGTGTGTGTGTGTGTGTGTGTGTGAGCTTTCCACTTTAAAACCTTGCTTGGGGAGGGGAAAGGTGAGGAGGAGGAGGAGGAGGGGGGGTGTAAGGAGAGGAAGAGGAAAGGTGAGGAGGAGACATTCACACCTATTTCACCTTCATAAAAAAAGTCACTAACTAAATTGGTCTTTTTCAGTTTGTTTACCTTCATTTACATCTATTTACACGCTAGGAAATACAGACAGACAGACAGATAGATAGATTAGTCAGTCAGTAAAATCAGGTTTAACAGCGGCTTTGGTTGGGATTACGGAGTCTAAATCCTGCTGCTGGCAACGGTGAATCCCATTACGAGGATTAATGGATTAAATAGATAAGCATGTTTTGTGTTGTAGGAGGGAGGGAGGAGGGTGAGGGAGGGAGGGAGGGAGGGAGGGAGGAGGGTGACCCTCACCTCGTTAATTTCCTCTCACTTCCTAACCACCTCTTCACCCTCACCTCTCCCCCTCCAACACGTTCTCACCCCACCTCTTCACCCTCACCTCTCCCCCTCCGACACGTTCTCACCCCACCTCTTCACCCTCACCTCTCCCCCTCCAACACGTTCTCACCCCACCTCTTCACCTTCACCTCTCCCCCTCCAACACGTTCTCACCCCACCTCTTCACTATTTAATTCATTGTACGTATATTATGATATTTTCAGGGTTAATGACTATCCTCAGTTGACCTCTGATAATTTCCACACAAGGAGAACCAAAACACTACCTTGTTAAACGCTCTGGTAATGTAAATATCTTAAAGAGAACGAAAAAAATAATACGTAAATTCATTAACTTCCTCCGCCTTCTTGTGTGACGTCATGGGGCGAGGGGGCGGCGCATACGTTCCAGAATTTGTTCATGATAATTGTGTTCTCTGTTATATTTTTTTATTACTAAGGCGTTTAATATGTTAGTTTTTGTTCCTTCTTGTGCGGAAATTATCAGAGATCAACATAGGATAGTTATTATTCCTTAAAATATTATAATATACATATGATAGATGAAATACCGAAGAAATGTAGTGGTTGTTACAAACTGACCCTAGGCCCCAGTTGTAAGCTTCGAGGAAAAGGAAATATTTTGGCAAGAATATAGACAGAGAAAGTTTTAATTGGGAGGTGAAAATATGGAGGAGAATTGGGCAAGTTTGGCGGGATCTTGTTCGGGAAAGTATGCAGAATTTTGTGTTTGTTTAGTAATTTAGTGAATGAATATTATATTAGGAAAAGTATATTATAGTTTGGTGTTAACTAATAATAATTGGAGGTATTTTATTTACGTTTGCAAAAGTATAGATAGCTTTCTTACGTAATTTCAGTGGAAGAATATTTGCTGTGTAGTTTTCGTCGTCTGTTTTCAGTAAATAATTAATTAAATGGCATAAACAAAAGAAAATAAGGTTAAATGAGCGTTTGAAATGGCGGCGAGGTAGGTGGAGGAAAGAGCCCCGCCCCCTCCCCCCTCCCGCTTGTAACGACACACCGCCTCACATTTCCACATTTTTACATGAAATTATGACCAGAGACACAAAAACGCCCTCACCTTACGAAGGATTATCACAGATACAATTCTTTCTCTTTTGCAACAGTAATCGCAGGAAAATGACCTTAAATAACAATAAGAAAAGAGTTACTGCTTGTATTTTGCTAGCAGGGGGTGGGAATGGTAGAGGCGGGTCACAGGTTCCAAGGTTTTCGCTGTATTCATAAGTTATCTGCTTAATTTACATGGACCGGAGCCTCACCCAGCCATGTAATTAGTGCTGAAATTTAGGGAACAAGAAATACAATTATCTTACAAGAGGAATTGTGAATAAACGCCGCCTCGATGGAGGAATAAGATAAAAGTTTAAAGTGGAGATGCGTTCACCTGTGTCTCTCTCTCACAACCCAGGCTAAGCGGCGGCCATTGCAGAATAGAGCCTTACTCCACTGAAACTTGCCAACTGCCTTATTTCCCCTCCCTTCCTCCCCGCATGAGAGCCGTAGAAATAAGAATAGGGAATTATTAGAAGAAAAATATCACTCGTGTAGCCACTGTGGGGGAAAATATTCATCAGCTGACTCACTTTCTCCCCCCAAAAGCCACAAAAATCTCGTAATTTCCCTAACTTCCTCCTAACCTAACCTTGACCTATGACACAGTGACCCCAGAATGATTAGGGAAACTTGCTCCTCTATCAGGGCCTGGAAACTCAAGGTATGGGGCCGTAAATTTCTTAAACAACAACAACAACAACACCACATTAGCATGGGTGATAACAATACCCTCCCGCCAAAGCTTGAGGAACACACATTAACTTCTATAAGGTTAGGTTAGGTTAGGTTAGGTTGACCCCGACTCAATAGAGTGTCTTGTCTTAGTAACCATTTAATATCACCTCGTCATCCTTTACCCATTATTAGAGTTAAAGACAAAATGGCCGTCATATTACTTTTTTTTTTACCGATCTAAACTTTTATTGAACTATATATTTCATCAACATTGAAGTATACAGTGTTGGTCTTACAGTTTATTCCTCTCTTACAAGGAACAGAGAGGGAAAAGAAGTTATGTATTCAATTAATTCTTACCTTCACACACACACACACACACACACACGTTTAGGTTAAGTTAGGCTAAGTTACTAAACCGCATCTAATTATATCAAGTCTCTCTGTAACTCTGCCGCCATTTTTTTTTCTTTTAACTCCATCTGTACTGTATGCTGTAACTGTAGTGATCTGAGTGACTGTGGGCCACTCAGGAAGATACAGTCAGTGAAGCCTTGTTGGTGATGAGTGTTTCATTATGTGAGTTGTTGAGGAGCGTGTGAACACCTCTCGTCTCCCTGGCCTGCCTCACTACTGGCCTGTTTGTCCGTCTGTTTGGCCTGCCTCGCCCTCCCTGGCCTGCCTCACTACTGGCCTGCCTCACCCTCCTGGCCTGCCTCGCCCTCCCTGGCCTGCCTCTCCTGCCTATTTGGCCACCCTCCTACACCCCTCACCCCCCTCCTGGTCTGCCTTACCTCCCTGGCTTGTTTCTCTGTCTACCTATCCTCCTGCTTGCCTGGCTGAGTGGGATGGCAGGGGATAGTGCAGTGATGCAGGATAAGGTGAGTGGGATGGTGGTATATATGAGTGGGGATGGTGGTATAAGGCGAGTGGATGGTGGTATAAGGTGAGTGGGATGGTGGTATAAGGCGAGGATGGTGGTGGTATATGAGGGATGGTGGTATAAGGCGAGTGATGGTGGGTATATATGAGGGACAGGGATATATGAGGATGGTGGGATAAGGTGAGTGGGATGGTGGTATAAGGCGAGTGGGATGGTGGGATAGGATAAGTAGATGAGGGTGTGTTAAAACAACCCCACAAGTGTACTGTAAAAAAAACGCTATCCTAATCCTCTGGGTTTATTTACATCGCATTAAACCAGGTGAACAAACAGTGTACATGATTTATTTTTGACTGCGTTCTCTGTTCGTGAATAAAATGAGTGAATAGAAGAAATGTGTAGATGTTTTTTAATGCGAGGTTTGGCTCTTGTATGATGAGAGTTTTTATGGTTGTTTTTATCGTGTATGTATGATGTGGTTATTGAAATTAATGTTGTTTTTCGTCTTTTACAGGTGAGTTGACCCACTACCTTGTTGAGCTGACGAGTGTGGTGTGGGGGGGGGGTACAGGTAAGTCGCTTGAGTCTGGTGTAGGATCTTCCTCTCTCTTTCACTAAGCTTCTCCAGGGCTTCACCTTAAGGGCTTCATGTATCCCTTTCCGGTGCACACAACCTCCTGAAGTGTGTGTGTGTGTGTGTGTGTGTGTGTGTGTTCCTCCCCATCGTGTTCAGTTTTAACCTTCCTCCCTGGTAACTACCCCCCCCAGCAGGACCAGAAGGAGGGTCACATTTATGTCCGGGGCTACCTAGAGAAGTTGCCCCCTCGTGTTAAGTCCTCTGTGACACCACACCTGCTCCTGGCCCCACCTCTCCTCCCACGGGGTCATCACACTTCCCAGGATCACGGGGCTAGTACTTCCTACAGTCATACAGGTCATACTCAAGGTCATGTATGTATGTACATGTATGTATGTATGTATGTACACATCAGTGCTGCTATATTCTAATATTTCCTCACTCTCCACCACCTCCATCACTCACCCTCCCCGTCACCAGCTGGGCCGACATACCCCCTCCCACCCCACCACCCACAGCTACGATTCACCATCCCTCATCTCCACCTCCGCCCTTTGCTGCAAATGGCCGCCCCGAGTTCACAAATTGAAGATATTCATAAGGGTCGGATTATGTGGTGTGATATATGGGACTATCGACCATTTGGAAAGGTGTGGGTTAGGTCTTTGTTGTCCCTGGAAGTGAGGGCAAGAGGGACCTATGTGTAAGGTACACAGAGAGAGAGAGAGAGAGAGAGAGAGAGATTAAATTATGGAAGAGATGAGAAGAGGAAGAGAGAGTGAGAGGGGGGAGAATGGAGAGAAATGATGGTGGTGGTGGTGGTAATGGTGAAGTATAGTTGTGGTGGGGATGGTGGTAGTAGTGGTGATAGTGGTGGTAGTAGTGGTGGCGATGGTGGTAGTGGTGGCGATGGTGGTGTGGTGGTGATAGTGGTGGCGATGGTGGTAGTGGTGGTGATGGTGGTAGTGGTGGCGATGGTAGTGGTGGTGATAGTGGTAGTGGTGGTGATAGTGGTGATGCGTGGTGGTGGTGATAGTGGTGTAGATGTAGTGGTGGTGATAGTGGTATGATGGTGTAGTGGTATGATGGTGGTGGTGATGGTAGTGGTGGTGATGGTGGTAGTGGTGGTGATAGTAGTGGTGGTGATGGTAGTGGTGGCGATGGTGGTGTGGTGGTGATGGTGGTAGTGGTGGTGATATGGTGATGATGGTGGTAGTGGTGATGGTGGTAGTGGTGGTGATAGTGGTGGTGATGGTGGTAGTGTGGTGGTAGGTGATAGTGGTGGGTGATGGTGATAGTGGTGTGATGGTGTAGTGGTGGCGATGGTGGTAGTGGTGGGTGATAGTGGTGTAGATGGTGGTAGTGGTGGCGATGGTGGTAGTGGTGGTGGTTGAGTGTATTAATGGTGGAGAATATGTTTGTGAATTAACAGCTCAAGTGGCCAAATAAATAGCTTTAACGGGTGGAAGGGAGGAGAGGGGTACTGGTGGAGGGGGGGAGGAGGGGAGTGTAAGGGGGAGAGGGAAGGGAAGGGGGTGGAGGGAAGGGGGTTGGGGGGTAAGTAAAGGAGAAGAGGAAGGAAGGTTTGCTATAGAGATGTGAGTCCTGGTTCTCATTTCCGTAGAGAAGGAAGGAGTGGGTACTGCCATTTTCCCCCCAAGGCCCGCTATCTTTATGAGGCAGTGAGCTGTATTGGGGAGAGTTATGAGGCGTCGTATTATTAAACACACATGAGTTTACTAAGTGAGTCAGTTCTAGTATAAACAGGGAGAGGCCAGGTCTCAATCCCACCACTCACAAGCCGCCGCCTCATTACGTCACCTATCAGCTAACCAATGAAGAAGTAGATGCCGGACTCGCGTCACTCATTCGATGTCCAATAGCGGCGTTGTATGGGCTTGACGTCATTTCGGTTTATTACGTCATATTTCACTCCTTCACTCGGGATATTGTTGTGGTTAAAGTTACGCCACTCATTCGGTGTCCAGTGAACTGAATGGTTATGACGCCGATTGGAAACATTACGTCATACTTTAGCTGACCAATGGGGAAGTAATTATGAAGCTTACGTCACTAAACCGATGTTTTTTGGCGGTATTATAGGGCTATAACATTACGGGTTATTACGTCAGACTCCAGGTGACCAATGGGGAAGTAGTGATTAATATGACGTCACTAGGGCGGTGTTTGGTAGGCGTGACGTCATTAAGGGTATAAAAAGCTGTTGGGGTTTTGATTAATTATGTTAATAAGATTACTGCTACGATCTTAACGACCTTATGTGGTTGTTAGGGTAAGTTTCTCTTATCGGGTCTCCTTCAGTTCTCCTTTATCATCCTTTCTTCCTATCACATTCTCCCTTTCTTAATTTTCTCTTCCCTTTTCGTTCTTTCATTATCTTTCTTCTCCTTTATCTTCTCTCCTTTCACGCTAATTCTCTTATTTCCATCCATATCCCTTCTTCCTCCTCCCCCTCCACTTCTTCTTCCTCCTCTTTCTCAGTTATCTCCCCCACTTCCCTTCCCTCTTTCTCTCTATTACCATTTCCCTGTGGACCATCGCCAAGGTAAACACTGTCCCGTCTATTTTTTTAAATGTCAGTTTCCGTTATAACCGTTGAAATTCGTTATATAGCGTTTTAACGGTTGAATAAGATATGAATTTTAAATAAGATTACATTCAGATTCAAGAGACCATCCGATGTAGAGGAACCTTTGTGTGTTTTAAGAATTTTAGTATTTCTCTTCAGTGTTACTTGAATGTCTTTCCAGAGGCTTTACTGAAGGAACGGGATACACCTCTGGATATTAGATCTCTCTCTCTCTCTGCCATCCATCCATCTTCTCACCTTTCACGCTCCTCCTTCCCTTCCTCTTTCTAGCTTACCCTCCTCTGCCTCCCTCCGTCGATTTCCTTCACTTCCCTCCCTCCGCGCATCCTTCCCCCACCTACCCCTGACCCCTCACCCTCCCCCCTGACCTGCCGAACTTTAGTGGTCTACCCAGTCTTCAACTTTTTTCTTTTTTTTTGACCTAACGTTTAATTTCACTTTCTAAATTAGTTTGTCTCTTCACCTCCGCGACCATTTCCATATTTTGCCAGTTCTATTTCCGTTGCATCATTATTTATGAGACCAGGCCAGCAGCGTCGAGGGTGGAAGGTCGTCTCATAGGGGTTGTGGTGGTTGTGTCAGTTACTGTAAGGGAGTTGTAGCCATTAGTGAGGTGGGTGGTGGTAGTTGTGGTGATGTTTTTATCGGTTATGATTGTGTTATGAAATTGTAGTAGTTATGGTTGTAATAGTGGTTGTTATTGGTTGTGGTGGTAGTAGTAGTAGTAGTGAGATGAAGGGAAGTGTGGAAAGTTTAGTAGTTCTTCCTTTATTATTATTATTATTATTAATTTGGGTAAAATGCTAATAAATGAAACATGGCGAGTAGAGTCCGTAGGTTTATTGTCAATATTATTATTATTATCATCATCATCAGTAGTAGTAGTAGATATTTCAGTCATTTCCTCGTGTTCATCTTCCATGTTAATTTATATAGAACAAGTATAACGAAGAACGGGTCTCGTTTTGGCTCTATCAGGTCACATAGGCGAATATTTTTCTCATTTGCCACATTTTCTGGCGTCCCTAGCAACCATCACACTCCTTGGAATTTGATTGGTTGCTAGGTGAGTTTACGCCACCACGTCAGCGACCAATCAGCTTCCGCCAATAGTGAAACATGGCCGTCTGGGTAATGTAAGGTGGGAGATATCGTACTGTGTGTGTGTGTCTGTCCATCTATCCATCTTGTCTATCTGTCGATTCATTCAGCCGTCTTTTTCTCTGTATAATTTTCCGTCTAAGGTACAATGTCTGCGGAGTCTGCTTTCATAGTTTTCCATAAAAGTTTCTGAAAATTGACCCAAAGTTACAACTGTGTGTGTGTGTGTGTGAGAGAGAGAGAGAGAGAGCTGCCTACAGTCAGACCATTGATTGTGTTGGCGTAATAACGAGACTGGGTGTAGGTCATTTATTACAGGTCACGAGGGAGTAGGTCACAGTTATTACAGGTCACAAGGGAGTAAATTGGCAGTTATTACAGGTCACAGGGGAGTAAATTGGCAGTTATTACAGGTCGTTTGAAGTCACACAATTGTATGTTCGTCGTAAACGGAAGTGACGTCACTCTGGTAGCACCCACGCCATTTTCTCCTTCCAGGTATAACTAAAGTGTTTTTGTCAATATATCGGTATACTGCCGTAGTTTAATGTTCCATATACCCGTAGTTATAGTTTTCCCATATATATTTGATATATAAGACGGCAAGGAAGGTTTAAAGAGAATTTATTTTGTAATACATTAATACATTTTATTTGAATGTTAGGGATATACTTATGCAAATGTACATAACACTTAGAACATGTAAATAATGTATATTTATAAACACGACACAACGATGTACAGGTGGTGGCAGTGACACCATGAAATAGTATGACACCACTTAGTATGTACAGGTGACACCACTATGTACAGGTGGTGGCAGTGACACAATCAGTTAAGACCCTGGTCACCAGGTGACCCTAACAGGCGACACAGAGGACAGCCATCTGTCCCTGGTGGTTTGTCGCCGCGGACTGTCTGACCCTGGGCGGGGTGGATGCTAGTGGAGGAGGCGTCGGCGGGCCTGGCGGAGGAGGCGTCGGCGGGCCTGGCGGAGGAGGCGTCGGCGGGCCTGGCGGAGGAGGCGTCGGCGGGCCTGGCGGAGGAGGCGTCGGCGGGCCTGGCGGAGGTGTCGACGAGCCCGTCTCCGAAGACTGCCTGACCCTGGGCGGGGTGGATGCTGGTGGAGGAGGCGTAGACGGGCCTGGCGAAGTGGGCGTGGTGGGGCCTGGCGAAGTGGGCGTGGAGGGGCCTGACGAAGTGGGCGTAGACGGGGTTGGCGAAGTGGGCGTGGACGGGGTTGGCTAAGTGGGCGTGACGGGGTTGGCTAAGGGCGTGGATTGCCATAAGGGCGGGACGGGGTTGGCTATGGGCGCGGAGGGCCCCTGGCTAAGGGCGTGGAAGGGCCTGGTGAAGTGGGCGTGAAGGCCTGGCGGAGGTGTCGGCGGGCCTGGCGTGGGCGGCCTGGCGGAGGCGTGGGTGGCCCGGCGGAGGCGTGGGCGGGCCTGGCGGAGGTGTGGGCGGCTGGCGGAGGCGTGGGCGGGCCCAGGGGGGCGTGGTATATCCTGGACAGTGCGTCGGCAAACCCGGTGGTGGAGGCGCCGGCAAACCGGTGGTGGAGGCGTCGGCAAACCCGGTGAGTGCCGGCAAACCCGGTGGTGGGCGTCGGCAAACCCGTGGTGGAGGCGTCGGCAAACCCGGTGGTGGAGGCGCGGCAAACCTGGTGGAGGCGTCGGCAAACCCGGTGGTGGAGGCGTCGGCAAACCCGGTGGTGGAGGCGTCGGCAAACCCGGTGGTGGAGGCGTCGGCAAACCCGGTGGTGGAGGCGTCGACGGACACGGTAGAGGTGTCGACGGACACGGTAGAGGTGTCGACGGACACGGTAGAGGTGTGGGCGAAGCTGGAGAAGGTGTCGGCGAAGCTGGAGAAGGTGTCGGCGAAGCTGGAGAAGGTGGTATCAGTGGATCTGATAGAGGTGTCGACGAGCACGGTAGAGGTGTGGGCGAACCTGGAGAAAATGTCAGCGTAGCTGGCGAAGGTGTTGGCGAAGCTGGAGTTGGTGTCGGCGGGCCTGGAGGAGGTGGTGGTGTCGGTGGGCCTGGAGGTGGTGGTGTCGGCTGGCCTGGTGGGAAAAAAAGAAGTTTGAGTGACTTGTGTGAGGTGTTGAGATAGCGAACCTACACAACACAACTCAACACTAAATGAGACAGACATGAAGTTATAACTCTACCAATTTCAAGGCTGTTGTGATTCAGACAAGTTACGTGTTATATTATTGTTCCACAAATTAATACAGAAACAATGACACGCTTTACCAGATGTAAGTGACCATAATATTGAAATTTGGAATATTTAGTTTGTTACTGTTTAAGGCTGTCTGCATGCCTGGGTAAAATATATCGGTGGTCAGTTAAGATTAGAATTACCTGGTGATGTCGTCGACGCCGCCGGCGGTATTGTGGCCATGGCTGGTACTGGAAGATCTGTTCCTCCAGGCAACGATTTCATCTCGGAGGTGAGGCAGGCGTGTGTAAGAACCGGGGTACAGCGGGCAGCGAGTGAAGGGGTCCGTTGGTGACACCAGCAGCAGGTGTACCAGCGTCGACTCGTCCACTATCATCTTGGATGACTTTAACAACACCGGCGCCTCCATCACTTGCTGTGTCACGCTGTCTATGTACATCTCTGGGCAGTTGTCTGTCTGTTCCTCACACGGTCTGGGCAGATGGTACAAGGGGTACCCGGAGTCTGCCGCCTGTTGGTTTATGGCAGAGAAACACTGACCGTGGTTACGCCGCATCACCGCCATCACAGACTGAGGTTTCTCCTGGACTGCCATAGTGAAGAAAACGGTATCGACGAGACCAATGAGCCAGTGGTAGCCATTAGGGTCCTGAGATTGTAAGGTAAAGGCGGCACTTACGATGGACGACGTGGCAGTAAGGAGGGAGGTAGCGGCTGTTTGTGCCAGTCCAGGACTCTCGTAGGCCGCCTTGACACCTGAGCCAGTCAAGAGAAGCCTGATGAAGACGAGGGTTTTCTCACACCTTGCCAAGACTTCTGTGGTGCTTAAGAAACCTCCTTTGTACCAATTTAGAAGCTGCACCACCCTCTGGCTCGCCACCTCCACCAGCCGGGCCAAACACTGCACCTCAGGACCTACTTGTAAGTTCTTCACCTGGCGTAAGGCGGTGGCAGCGATGATGTGCAGGTGGCCGTATGTGTTAAGTAACTCCAGCACCTTGTTTAGTATGTACATGAGGCTGCACTGGTTATAATTATGCATTAGATGGTCAAGCTCTAATCTAGAGGTCGTGGACACCAGTCCTGCTGCTACTTGCTGGCCAACTCGCTTGTCCCGGAAATCTTCTTGAGGCCACATCCCGATGAAGCGAATCATTTCTAAACGAAGGTGAAAGTTAGGACACATTTCAGGGTGACTAAACACATGAAGTAACCACGGCTTCACGTGTGTGGGGTGCGCAACGTCAGGGCCTTGCGTGAACCCAGGTTGCCAGTGCCTCACGAGACGGACGATGGCCCACAGGATTGTTTCCCACTTGTCTGTGATTTTGGCGGGAGGACCCTCGTAACGCTCAACCACAGCCTTAACGCAGTGAACGGCCAGAAACACCCTGCTCTGTGCCACGCTCACGACACCATTCTCGGGGATGACGACATCAAGACCATCAGATGCCATTTTGATTAGATGTAGAACATGATTAACACAAACCCTTGGGTCACTCAAAGATGCGCTGGCCGTCTTGAACATGAGCCAATTGTCGTTGTTCGTTGGTCTGTTGAAGTCCGCCATTCTCAAAGTTTCACACCGAACAGTACACAACCACTTAACAGATCTGGAGTAACTGAGTGTGATCAGTCCCTGTCCACCCTTTTATGCGTATGTGAGGGGTACCTGGATACGGTGTGGGGTCCTGTCCTGTAGAACTAACCTGACCTCACTACCTCAACCGTACACACACACACACACACACCTGGTGGACGGAGAGATAGATAGATGAGCTGCTAGAAACCTGACCCGTATGCCCCGCCTCTCGTCTACAGTATACTAATAGCTGATTGGTTCATAGACAAATCAGACTGTTCACAACTGGTAAACAGACCTGTTATTATCGGAAATAAAATGTTGAATATATGGATTACCAAATGCAAATAATTTCAAAGCAATCGCACTTCAGGGAGTATTTTAAATAATTATTATAAAAGTCGATATAAATACAGGTTTATATACGCGCAGTC
The DNA here is from genome assembly GCF_018991925.1 of Homarus americanus. Lineage (NCBI taxonomy): Eukaryota > Metazoa > Arthropoda > Malacostraca > Decapoda > Nephropidae > Homarus > Homarus americanus. The sequence goes on along the minus strand of NW_024721643.1, from coordinate 604,402 downwards.
CGTGAGGAGGTAAAACGCTCAAGGAAACCAATCATCTCTTAGTAGCTATAGACGAGGGGCGGGGCTAATGGGTCAGCTGAGCGTGGAAATACTATAGAGAAATATATAGTATAGTTAAACAGATGAGTATTTATATATATGAACAGTTAAATAGATGGGTAATGAGTAGTTAGAGAGATAGACGAACATAGATGATCATTGTATGGGGGTAATATCCTTTAGCTAACGGACTTATCATGTAATCCGTTAAATGGGGTTTTCGCATCAAACGGACCCTCGACATATTGTACTTTGAGCTGTATATAGTTTGTTAGAAGGTTCCACATCTAACAAACCCCTCGATATAACGGACGTTCCTCTCCATATAGTTCGTTAAATAGAGGTTTCACTCACAAGGTAAGAGTTAACGCATCTTAATTTGCACTCCTTCGAGACGTAGGGTGAGGGGCGATTATTATGATAGAGGTGTATAAATGGAAGTCATGGCTGAACAAAGGGGATATTACAAAGGTACTCAAACTATCCAACCAGGAGCGAACTCGTAACAATGGTTTTCAATTAGGCAAATTTAGATTTTGGCGCGAAATGGGCAAACATTTGTTTGGAAATAGAGTAGTGGACGAGTGGAACAAGTTGCAAATAATATCATTAACTCGAATTCGCTGGATCGGTTCAAACATAGGACTGCCCAGTATGGGCTAATAGGCCCGCTGCAGTTTCCTTTCACCCACTTAAATACTTCTATCATATTTCCCCGCACTCTTCGTCTGTCTAGGGAATGCAAGTTTAGTTTCTTTAACCTATCCTGATATGGAAGGTTTCTAAGTCCCGGAATCAGTTTCGTCATTCTTCGCTGCACCGACTCCAGTGAATTGATATGGCTCACCGATAGAACGCAGAGGGTCAGAGTAGATGGTGTTAAATCTGAGTGGGGCCGTGTAACCAGTGGGGTTCCCCAGGGGTCAGTACTAGGCCCACTCTTGTTCATAATCTACATAAACGATTTAGATACTGGGATCAGCAGTGACATAAGCAAGTTTGCGGATGACACCAAAATAGGGCGGCAAATTAATTCAGGGCAGGATGCAAATGCATTACAGGAGGATCTAAATAAACTGCAGGGATGGTCTGAAAAATGGCAAATGAAATTCAACACCAGCAAGTGCAGCGTACTTAATATTGGAAGAACAAATACTTATAATGTATACAGCCTGAACAACATCAACCTAGAGAAGTCGACTTGTGAAAAGAGACCTAGGGGTACTTGTAAGCCGGACCTACGGCCTAGAAAACAGTGCGTTAATGTTCGAAATAAGGCAAACAGAGTATTGGGTTTTATATCTAGAAGTGTAAGTAACAAGAGTGCAGAGGTCTTATTGCAACTATATCTTGCGCTAGTTAGGCCGCACCTCGATTATGCGGTTCAGTTCTGGTGCCCCTATTATAGAATGGATATAAATTCACTAGAGTCGGTGCAGCGAAGAATGACAAAATGATTCAGGGACTTAGAAACCTTCCATATCAGGATAGGTTAAAACTTAACTTGCATTCCTAGAAAGACGAAGAGTGCGGGGAGATCTGATAGAAGTATTTAAGTGGGTGAAAGGAATCAATAAAGGGGATATAGATAAAGTTCTTATAATATCCGAGCAGGATAGGACTCGAACAACGGATTCAAGTTGGATAAGTTTAGGTTTAGGAGGAGATAGGAAGAAACTGGTTCACAAATAGGGTGGTGGACAGAGTGGAACAAGCAACAACTTTGTAGTAAGTGCAGGAACTCTGGAAAGTTTCAAAGGAGGCTGGATAGATTCATGGATGATAGAGAGTGGTAGTAACTCTCGACAGGAGCTGCCATGAGCCAACCGGCCTATTGCAGACTCCTTATTCTTATGTTCTTATAATAGGGCACCAGAACTGAACCATAATCGAGGTGCGGCCTGACTAGCGCAAGATATAGTTGCAATAAGACCTCTGCACTCTTGTTACTTACACTTCTAGATATAAAACCCAATACTCTGTTTGCCTTATTTCGAACATTAACGCACTGTTTTCTAGGCCGTAGGTCCGGGCTTCTAAAGTACCCCTAGGTCTCTTTCACAAGTCGACTTCTCCAGGTTCATGCTGTTAAGACTGTATACATTGACAGTATTTGTTCTTGCAATAGGTGTGTGTGTGGGGGGGGATATAGGTTTAGCCATGTGTACCAGTGTGTGAAGATATATAATGGTGTAGTCATGTGCATCAGTGTGCATGTATGTATGTCTGTGTTTAGATCGACAGTGATGTATTTATGTGTACCAGTATTTATGTATGTGTGTGTGTGTACAGATCGACAGTGATGTATTCATGTGTACCAGTGTGTGAAGATATATAATGGTGTAGTCATGTGCATCAGTGTGCATGTATGTATGTATGTCTGTGTTTAGATCGACAGTGATGTATTCATGTGTACCAGTGTGTGTGTGTAGATAAACAGCGTTGTATTCATGTGTACCAGTGTGTGTACAGATAAACAGCGTTGTATTCATGTGTACCAGTGTGTGTGTACAGATAAACAGCATTGTATTCATGTGTACCAGTCTAACATCAATAGTAGGCAAATTACTGGAAGCAATCATTTCAAACTCTATTCGAAATCACCTGGAGAAGCACCGATTGATCAATGATTCCCAGCATGGCTTCACAAGCGGACGTTCTTGCCTAACTAATCTATTAACATTCTTTTCATCAGTTTTCGAATCGGTGGACGAGGGGCACAATTATGATGTGGTATATCTCGACTTTAGCAAAGCCTTCGACAGAGTCCCCACGAAAGACTAATTAGAAGGTAAGCTCATGGCATCAAAGGTGACATCCTTAAATGGATAGGGCGTGGTTACAGGACAGGAAACAGCGAGTGAGCATTAACGGCACTAAGTCCCATTGGGCAACGTCACAAGTGGAGTTCCCAAGGCTCAGTACTTGGACCAGTATTTATTATATACATAAACGACATAGATATCGGCATTGCAGCAACATAAGTAAATTTGCTGATGACACTAAAATAGGACGTGTTATCAAATCTGACGAGGACTCGGCAAAACTACAGGAAGATCTAAACAAATTTTTCGAATGGTCTGAAAATGGCAGATGAAATTCAACGTCGACAAATGTAAAGTACTCAGTATGGAGATGTAAACAAGGAAACCAGATACCAGATGAACAACGATGCCATAAGAAATCCGACTGCGGAGAGAGATTTAGGAGTAATGATAAGTAGGAACCTTAAGCCAAGTAAACAATGTGTTTTGCTCGTAACAAGGCTAATAAAGTACTTGGGTTCATACAAAGAGTGTTAGTTACAAGACTAGCGAGGTCATCCTAAAACTGTATCTTGCTCTTGTGAGACCACACCTGGATTACGCAGTTCAGTTCTGGTCACCGTATTACAGAATGGATATAGAATCCTTGGAAGAATTCAGTGGAGAATGACAAGACTAATCCCGGGCATTAGGAACCTTGAGTATAGAACAGTTAAAATCTTAATTTGCACTCCCTTGAGACGTAGAGCGAGGGGCGACCTGATAGAGGTGTATAAGTGGAAGGCAGGGCTAAACAAAGGGGACATTACAAAGGTACTCAAACTGTCAACCAGGGCGAACTCTTAACATTGGTTTTAAATTAGATAAATTTAGATTTAGGCGTGAAATAGGTAAACACTGGTTTGGAAACATAGTGGATGAATGGAACAAGTTACCAAATATCATCATTAACTCGAATACGCTGAATTGCTTCAAACATAGGTTGGATGCTCATATGAGCAATAGGGGTTGGGTGTAAACGGGACTGCCCAGTATGGGCCAATAGGCCCGCTGCAGTTTCCTCCATTCTTATGTTCTTATGTATTCATGTGTACCAGCCCACATAACATATTCCCTGATCGACGACCTTTGCAGCACGACCAATCACTCCTCCAACCTGACGTTAACTGATGCAAGCTGAACGACTCACTGTGTGCCGATGCAATCTATTTAATTAATATTCTATTTTTTTTTCAATTGATGTAAATTTACTGAGTGGAGTTTTCATTTTTACTGGAATACGATGGCTTGTGTCCTCTCCCGCCAATTTGTTGACTTGATGTATACGTCAGAGGGCGCCACTGTGAAACGCTTGTTCTGATTGGTTGTGTTTTGTCACTATTAACCAATCAGAGGTCTTGTTGAGTACGCATCATAGAAAACCATCCATTTGATTGACTATACAGTATTATATATATATATATATATATATATATATATATATATATATATATATATATATATATATATATATATATATATATATATATATATATATATATATATATATATATATATATATATATATATATATATATATATATATATATATATATATTGGACCATATAGATATTAATACATATACATTGCCAATACACATTGAGTCGTTGCCATGGTGATCGTGTTATATTAATTTGTATGATCATGTATAAAGTTGTATACTTTTCATGAGTATAATATTGTATTTACTTATACACTGCTGTTTTTGAATTGTTTAAATTGTATACTAGTGCACATTTAATTGTACCTCAGTCTTGTATTTGTACTCTATAATATTGTCCCATTAAGCACCACACTCGTACTGTAATGGGACGACCTGTTACCATCCCATTATGTTGTTACCGTCCTGAACAAGTTTCTTTAACTCCTCGTAATTAATAAAGAAACTTTTTAAGTATTCAAGACAAGATTGTAATAATACTTAATCAAAGTCAAAGACCAAATTAAATAGGAACCTTTATTATTATTATTATTATTGACCAACTGGGTAGGGGCTGGATGGGTGGATAATCTTCAGGTGAGGTCAGGTCAGGTGGGGTGAGCGTGGGAGGTGACCGGTATACCTGACACACGTACACTGTGATGACCTGACCTGAAGTTAAGTTGGGTTGCCGTTAGGGCGTGAACACCTGAAAAGGGTAGTGTTGGGTAATGGGGGATTCTCCAGGTGATCTATTACTATTATTAAAGTATTATTATTATTATTATGGGTCACTTGAAAATTCTTTACCATAGTTTAATCCAACTGAACTTTAAGCACCCCGAGTTTCTATTCTCCACGGTATTCGAGGTGTATAAATGGAAGTCAAGACAAAACAAAGGTGATGTAACGAAAGTACTTAAATTATCCAACTAGGAGCGAACTCGTAGCAATGGTTTTAAATTCGACAACTTTAGAGTTAGGCAAACGCTGGTTTGGAAATAAGAACATAAGAAAATAAGGAGTCTGCAATAGGCCGGTTGGCCTGTGCATGGCAGCTCCTGTCGAGATTCTACCCTCTCCATCGTCCATGAATCTATCAGCCTCCTTTTGAAACTTTCAGAGTTCCGCACTTACTACAAAGTTGCTAAGCTTGTTCACTCGTCCACAACCTATTTGTGAACCAGTTTCTTCCTATCTCCTCCTAACCTAAACTTTATCCAACTTGAATCCGTTTGCTCCGGAGTCCTACCCTGCTCGGATATTATAAGAACTTTATCTATATCCCTTTGTTGATTCCTTTCACCCGCCAAATAACTTCTAGCATATCTCACACTCTTCGTCTTTCTAGGGAATGCAAGTTAAGTTTCTTTGCTATCCTGATATGTGAAGGTTTCGTCCTAGATCATTTTTATGTTCTTGCTGCACCGACTCTGAGTGAATTTATATCCATTTTCTATAATAGGGGCACCAGAACTAGACTTTTATAATCGAGGTGTGTGGCCTGACTAGTACCGCAAGATATAGTTGCAATAAGACCCTCTGCACTCTTGTTAGTTACACTTCTGAATATAAACCCAATACTCTGTTTTGCATATTTCGAATATTAACGCACTGTTTTCTAGGCCAAGCCAGGTCCGGGCTTACAAATCACCCCTAGGTCTCTTTCTGGTCTGACTTCTCTGGGTTGATGTTGTTAAGGCTGTATGCATTATCAGTATTTGTTGTTGTTCCAATATTAGTACGCTGCACTTGCTGGTGTTGAATTTCATTTGCCATTTTTAGAGCACCCTGCAGTTTATTTAGATCCTCCTGTAATGCATTTGCATCTCTGTGAATTAATATGCGCCCTATTTTGGTGTCATCCATAAACTTGCTTATGTGTCACTATGATCCCAGTATCTAGATCGTTTATGTAGATTATGAACAGAGTGAGCCTAGTACTGGCCTAGAACCCACTGGTTACATTTATCAGATTTAAGAACATAAGAATGGAGGAAACTGCAGCGGGCCTATTGGCCATCTCGCTGACCCTCTGCGTTCTTCGGTGAGCCATGATTTTATCAATTTAAAACTTTCCCTCGATACCGTGAGCCTTAATTTTTTCGAAGCCTCTGGTGGTACTCTTGTCAAATGCTTTGCTGAAGTCCTAAGTAAATAACATCATGTTTTTCGTCATTATCTACTACTATAAACTTTCTAAAAAATCCTGTAGATTTGTTAGACAAGATTTTCCCTTTGTAAACCCAAGTTGAGAGTCGAAGATTAATTTGCTTTTCTCTAGATGCGATCGGATGCTATCTGCTATAATTGATTCAAAATTTCCCCACTACTGACATGACCGGTAATTTGAAAGCGCTGATGCTCTGTCACCCTTGCAGATAGATTTACTACATTGCCTGTTTCCACAAGTCTGGCACAACTCCGGTGTCTAATGATTTTGTAAAATAAGTTTACGGGGGTCCGCTAATCTCATTTCCCTACACTCCTTCAGAACTGAGGAAAATTTCATCCGGTCCTGGGGATTTTTGTCTTCTTTTAGTTTATTTATCTTAAGAACATCCTCTTTTCTGATTGTGATATTCTTTAATTTCTCTTCTTCCTTTCCTTAAATATCAGTTCCACCTTTGCTTATTTCTTCACTGCCATTTATCCTTCTCCCCTCCTGACTTTAAAGGCCCAACTTTGTCCTTGACCTTTATTCTATATACCTGGAAAAATCCTTGGGATTGCTTGTAGAATTCTGCTATTTTGGTTTATAGTCTCTCTTTGCTTTCACCCATTTTCTTAACATTCCTAGATAGTTCGTATACCTATTTCTGAGCTTTGCTCCTCCTCCTTTCAATTTCTTATATATTCCTTTTCTTTATTTCTATTGTCATGTTTAAGTTTTCTGGTCCACCTTGGCTCATTCTTATTTGACCTAATTTTCTGTATGGTATATTTTTTGTTCTTGCTTTATGTAGTATACTAGTGAATATATTATATTCATGATCGTTATTGAGTCATCTATATGACCTCACTCCTTCCTAAGGGACTGACGTGACTGTTCCCAGGTGACCTCACCTAGGTACCTTCTTAACCCCTGATAATCCTCCAACCGAAAGTTTGGGACTCTGACCATATTGTCATTGTTTTTCGTTTCCCAATTTAGGGTGAACCTGATTTCTCTGTGATCACTAGGCTTAGGATAATTATGCATTTGCATATGTGCATATGCAAATGCATATTTAAGCATTTTTGAGCTAAAGTGCATATTCATAATTTTTTGTTTTATAAGGCATATATTTAGAAAATTCCAAAATATTATAAAACATTCTTCAACCTCAAGGGTCAAAAAATTCGCGAGCATAACAGCAACGCTGGGGCAGAAATTACTGATATTTGAAATATAAATGTCCATTTTATTGCACTAATACAAAATAGAAAACACGCGATTTTGTTTTAGCGTCATAATATCCAAAAGGAACATACGTAAGTGACGTTTATATAGCTCAACATTAGGCTGTGGTTAGCTGAGCCGTGATTGGCTGGTCAGTGGACATGAACTGTACGTGATGGGTTCGTGTTCAGCCAGGCAGGGTATACATTAGATGCACGGGCTCCACCAGTTCCCTCTTCGGCTCCTGACACTCTTTTGTTCTTCTATTTTCTTGAAAGGAATACTTTTTTCAGTATTGTTTATTAAATTACTTTGTCAGTATATTGTTTTTTGTATTTAATTCTTCTTTAAAAAATCCTACTTCGGCGACATCCTGTCTGGGAAAGTAAATACTCTGAGAATATGTACAGAAAAGGAGTTATTAACTTAGTAGTTACTATTTATTAATTTGTTTTAAAGCGCATATTTTAGTGCATATTTTCTCAGTTTTACTGCATATTTAGCCATTTTTAAGTGTATAATTATCCTAAGCCTAGTGATCACTGTTACCTAGTTCTTCCCCTACTGTGATATAACATAAGAACATAACATATCTCTGATAATATTGTCTTTATTTGTTAATACTAGGTCTAATATATTGCCACCTCAAGAGTAGTGAAACAGTTTCCTCCATTGTTACGTTCTGTGTACAGTATTTGTCTTTGGTTCTGGTGGCTGCACGCAATTTCCTTATTTTTTGGGAGCGTTTCGTACTTAGAGAATTTATTTTAATGTTTCAGAAGTCCATGTTGTTTTGAGGTAGCATGGAGGTACTGCCCGCCATTGTTACCCGAGTCCTGACGTGTCTCTCTCCCCGGGGTGCTTAATCCTCACATGATGATGAACCTCGATACTCACCTGAAGGTTACACGTCGTCGATTATCTCACTCGAAGTTTAAGCACTCTGTCGTTGAAACCTCCCTAAGTATAGCAGATCCTCTTTATAACGGAATCTCATCTTTATATAGTTCGTTAGATGGGGGTTCCACATCTAACGGACTTGCATTCCCTAGAAAGACGAAGAGTGCGGGGAGATATGATAGAAGTATTTAAGTGGGTGAAAGGAATCAATAAAGGAGATATAGATAAAGTTCTTATAATATCCAAGCAGGATAGGACTCGTAGCAACAGATTTAAGTTTAGGTTTAGGATACATATAAGAACAAGAAAATAAGGAGTCTGCAATAGGCCGGTTGGCCTGTGCATGGCAGCTCCTGTCTAGTTACAACCACTCTCTATCATCCATGAATCTATCTAGCCTCCTTTCAAAACTTTCCAGCACTTACTACAAAGTACATAAGAACATAAGAATGGAGGAAACTGCAGCGGGCCTATTGGCCCATACTGGGCAGTCCCGTTTACACCCAACCCCTATTGCTCATATAAGCATCCAACCTATGTTTGAAGTTATTCAGCGTATTCAAGTTAATGATGATATTTGGTAACTTGTTCCATTCATCCACTACTCTGTTTCCAAACCATTGTTTACCTATTTCACCCCTAAATCTAAATTTGTTTAATTTAAAACCATTGTTACGAGTTCGCTCCTGGTTGGATAGTTTGAGTACCTTTGTTATATCAACTTTGTTTAGCCCTGACTTCCATTTATACACCTCTATCAGGTCGCCCTCGCTCTACGTCTCCCGAGGGAGTGCAAATTAAGATGCTTTAACCTGTCTCTATACTCAAGGTTCCTAATGCGGGATTAGTCTTGTCATTCTCCTCTGAATTATTTCCAATGATTCTATATCCATCCTGTAATACGGTGACCAGAACTGAACTGCGTAATCCAGGTGTGGTCTCTAAGCGCAAGATACAGTTTTAGGATGACCTCGCTAGTCTTGTAACTAACTCTCCTTTGTATGAACCCAAGTACTTTATTAGCCTTGTTACGAGTAAAAACACACTGTTTACTTGGCTTAAGGTTCCTACTTATCATTACTCCTAAATCTCTCTCTTGCTAAGCTTGTTCCACTCGTCCACCACCCTATTTGTGAATCAGTTCCTTCCTATCTCCCTCCTAAACCTAAACTTATCCAACTTAAATCCTTTGCTACGAGTCCTATCCTGCTTTGACATTATAAGAACTTTATCTATATCTCCTTTATTGATTCCTTTCACCCACTTAAATACTTCTATCGTATCTCACTTCGTCTTTCTAGGGAATGCAAGTTTAGTTTCTTTAACCTATCTTGATATGGACGGTTTCTAAGTCCCGGAATCATTGGCATTTATTTTTGCCTCTAACCCGGGTGTTGTGAGGTGAGGTTAGGTTAGGGTGGGGTGATCAGAAAAAAAGTTTCAGGGAAAGAAACCACATTTTATTCAACCAACAATAACAAATAAGATAATAAAACCAAAAATATTTAAAGTCGGTTAGGTGAATGTGTAGCCTCAGGACATGTTACTGTGACCTAGGTAATTACTAGTACATATCATTATACACCTGTATTCAAATCTCTTAAGACAATAATTTTTTTCTGGTGATGTCAATTACACTAAAGGTAAGTTCAGTACTAGACAAACAGACTATTTGTTTAACTACACAATATCGGTTCTTCTTCAGTGTTGGTATAATATTCCTTAGCCCGATGAAAGTAGAAAGGTCAAATTTACAGGATATTTTTTATGTACACTTACCAAACCCTTTGTAGACGGTGTTTTAATGGTGTTTATTACTTTCTGTACATTTATTAAAGTTAATTACCGTAATGTGTCTCGTTATCACAACATACTGGGTCCTGTACCGGGTCTTGTATATCTCATCTACACTTGTAATAATTAACAAGTCTTATTACAAGTTATACTTTGTTACTCACACCTCCTGTTAATCACTGCCGGAAGCTTCGTCAGGTGGTGCGGTAACGGTACATTCTTCAGGCTCTTGTGGTTGGAGTTGCTTTTCCTTGGAGGTGTCGTAGTCGAGCTTCATGGCGTTCCTCCAGGCGGTAATATCTTGCTGGACGCTTGGCTGGCGACTGAAGGAGTCTTGGTCGAGGGGGGCGCGGGTGAAGGGGTCTTTAGGTGACACCAGCAGCAGATTCACCAGCGTCGACTCGTCCACCATCATGTTAGAAGACTTGAGCAACACGGGCGACTCCATCACGTCCTGCGTTAAACTGTCCAGATATTCCTCGGGACAGTATTTCTCCAGGCTCACTGTATTCCTCGTCCTCCTTCGCCAGGCTTTGGAGGGATCCGGAGAGGTTGAATCCCATTATGTCTTCCACATTTTGGTTCAAATTGATTATTTCGTGTCTGTGATTACGCCTGAGCAGCGCCGCCAGAACCTGACACACTTTCGCTGTATTAGACTCCAGCAGAGAGAGTCTAGCAGGTGGAGGCCGGCGTAGAAGATCTGAGCTGTCTCTGCCTGTAACTTATGCCCTATTGCCAGCATCGAGGACGTAGTGCTGACGAAGGCAGCAGCACCTGTCTGAGTCATGCCAGGTGTCTCAAACACGTGTGCTATGGGGGAGCTTGTCAGTAGCACATCCAGCATGTTTAGCACACTGTTGAAGGCCTCCAAGGCGAGGGGGAGGCTCAGGCTCCCGACCGTGTACAAGTGTCTTGTGTTCTGGGCTTTTTCGCTGGCCAGCGTCACCAGGTGAGCCAGACCGCGGACGATGGTGTTCAGGCTCAGGTGTCTCAGCTGGAAGTAAACAACAGTTATAAGAATGGAGGAAACTGCAGCGGGCCTATTGGGCAGTCCCATTTATACCCCAACCTATTGCTCATATATCCATCCAACCTATGTTTGAAGCTTAGAAGAACATCAGAAAATAATGAGTCTGTAATAGGCCGGTTGGCCTGTGCATGACATCTCCTGTCGAGAAAGACGAAGAGTGCGGGGAGATATGATAAAAGTATTTAAGTGGGTGACTCGTAGCAACGGATTTAAGTTGTTTAGGTTTAGGAGGGAGATAGGAAGGAACTGGTTCACAAATAGGGTGGTGGACGAGTGGAACAAGCTTAGCAGCTTTGTAGTAAGTGTTGGAACGCTGGAAATTTTTAAAAGGAGGCTGGATAGATTCATTGATGATAGAGAGTGGTAGTAACTCTCGGCAGGAGCTGCCATGCTACCACTGTATCATCCATGAATCTATCTAGCCTCCTTTACCTGACTCACGAACGGCAACAAACATATGTGAATAGCGTTAAAATGGCTAGTTTAGTTCCTATGAAATCACTTCAGAGGGAAATGTTAAGCAAAGATT